>NW_024412430.1:16071032-16105998 GCF_014898765.1 Herpailurus yagouaroundi | reverse complement strand
TTCTTCTTCTTCTTCTTCTTCTTCTTCTTCTTCTTCTTCTTCTTCTTTTAATCTTTATTAATTTTGAGAGAGAGAGAGACAGAGACAGAGACAGAGTGTGAGTGGGGGAGGAACAGCAGAAGAGGGAGACCCAGAATCCCAAGCAGACTCCAGGCTCTGAGCTGTCAGCACAGAGCCCAATGTGGGGCTCGGACTCATGAACCCCAAGCTCATGACTTGAGCTAAAGTTGAATGCTTAACCAACTGAGCCACCGCGGCGCCCCTCAAGGCAAGACTTCTTAACTTGGGGATTCTGCACTCGTGGATGGGCATCAGGGATCCTAGAACCTTAGGAAATTGTGGGGCAAAGTTGTATGTTGCATGAGCACCTGTGCTTCTTGTCTAGGAGGAGGTACTTCATAAGATCCATTACTTTCTCTAAGCACTCATGATCAAAGAAATATTGTAAGCCCCCACTGTGAAAGGGAAAAGCCAGCAACAGTCTCAATGGGGCTTTGCTTGGAGCCAGGAACTGGAAAAGTGTCCTACTGAGAAGCTTTGAGATTCTGTAGAAGTCAAAACCAAGAGTTTGAGTTCCCCACTGACACGCAGAAATTTCCAGAGAAGTGTCATCACTGTGGATCAGCAGAGGCCTGGCTCCGTCAGCCTCTGCCCGGGATGGCAGGTTGTCTGGGTTAGCAGGCCCAGCCAGGGAAAGAGTAGGTGAGGCACATCTCCCTGTAACAGTGTCAGTAGGAAGAGAATCACTTTTGAGCTTCTGTCCCTGGAGGTTTACAGTGGTAACAGGAAGCTACAATTTCCAGGCAGATGACAGCTGTCTGGGAGGATTTGTACCATTGTCCTTTTAGCCCAACCCAGCAGAGTCATTCAGCATAAAACAGGCTTGTCAGCGAGGCAACTTGTGGGCAAGGCCTGTGAGAAAACCCTTCATTTCCTCCCGGTTGTCAAGTCGTTTCAAAGCTTGCCCGGCAGGCCCTGCCATCACGGACACCGGCTGGGGTGACGGGGGGCGGGGAAGGCAGCAATGCCCGTGACGAAATTGAGGTTTCTGGGCAGATCCTTTGATTCACAGAAAGT
Source organism: Herpailurus yagouaroundi (assembly GCF_014898765.1). Lineage (NCBI taxonomy): Eukaryota > Metazoa > Chordata > Mammalia > Carnivora > Felidae > Herpailurus > Herpailurus yagouaroundi. Next base: position 16,104,921 of record NW_024412430.1, on the reverse strand, counting down.
AGTTGTGCTGGAGGCCGGTCTGGTCATTAGTGGTGTGTTTCGCATGATGATTCTCTTTGATTAAAGGGAGACAGAGTCCCGTGTGGAATAGTCAGAATTAGGTCTGTCTGCACGTGACGGAAAATTGAGGACAACAGTGGTTTAAACGTCGTAGACATTGCTCCCTGTCAGTAAACCCACGCTGGAGCTGAGCAATCCAGGGTTGGTTTGGCAACTGTGTGCTCAGCAAACCTAGGGACCCACCAAACCTAGGAACCTATTCCATGACCCAGGATGGCTCCCTAACCTCCAGTCTGGGGGAAGTGGAAGAGGGGAAGAAAGGACCCCCCTTATTTTAAGGACACTTGCTCAGAGGTCTCGTGTCACAATTCTGTTTGCATGCCATTGTCCAGAGCGCACTGACTACTTGTCAACTCATGTGGTTAGAATACGGTCTTTAACTTGGACACCTAGTGACATATTGGGGGTCCTGTTTTGTATACATATGGACAACTCGATGTCTCTCTACACCGCGTCCTCAGAAAAGATGGAGTGCTTTGATGCTGTTCAGATAACTCCAGAGACCTTAGCAAACCTGGATCTAGATGAGGTAGGTCATTCTTTTCTTGCCTTAGAGAGCAACTTTATAGAGATGGTCTCCTTCACTTTTGTCAGTAGGCATGTGAGAAGCAAGACTTCTTCATTCACTCATTCATTCGTTCACTCGTATCGGTACTGTCCTGTCAGAGACGATCAGCCGTTCACCACATTTATACTTCCTATCCAAAGGGGACACTTATTCCTAGAAAGTGGTCATCCTCCCGGAGGCTAGATGTCTCAGCCTCCCGCATCGAGGTGGGTCCATAAGGCCAGCTTCTGCCAATGGTATGTGGACACAGGAGACGTGTCCCTTCGGGGAGGAGGTGGTTAAAAGCTGTCTTCATCCCCTAGTTTCTTATCTGCCTCCAGAGGCTGGAGACCTGGAGGCCTAGCAGGTGGCAGAGACACACATGGAAGGAGCTTGGGCATCAGAATCACCCCAGGAAAAGCTGCCCACCAAATGTCCGCATGGGACTGTTACATTCACAAGGACTCTGCTCTCAGCTTGAGCTCCGGGTACAAGAACGTGCCTCCTGGTGCCTGCTGTAATACGACCGTTAGGTTGAGAGCTCAGCTCTCACATCAAATAGAACTAGAGTCGAATGCCATGTGGTAGACTTTCCAGCCATGAGATGGAGATTTCAGGTAATTTCTCACAGTCTCCCTGCCTAATAGCCTCTCTTTCCTCATTTATAGAATGTGGCTTAATTTACATACCAGGTACAATATTTGTGTGTGGGGGGGAGATGCCGGCACCTAGCAAATGCTTCAGACATGTTCATTCTTAGTCTTAGAGTCACATATTGTTGGGGCTCCTCCTTTTCTGTTCTGATAGGGTAGCTTTCGCTAATTTAGGGACCAATCGAGGCATTTCAGCTTATTTACTTAGTTCTTGTCTCGTGTCCCTCAGGTTGTGGGTCTCTCTGCTGATGGTCATCAGTGATTCTGTATAGCAGATGTCCCTTTCCCCACCACGTTGTGGTAGGCAGAATAATGGCCCCTGAAGATGTCCCCATCCCAATCCCTGGAGACTGTCAATGTGCTACCTTACATGGCAAAAAGAATTTTGCAGCTGTGATTAGGTTAAGGACCTTCCGATGGGGGAGATTATCATGGATTACCAAAGTGGGCCCAGTGTAATCACAATGGTCCTTAAAGATGGGAGAAGACAGCGAGTCAGAGAACGAGATGACAGACAGGTGTTGGAGTGATATGACTGCTGGCTTGGAAGACAAAGAAGACTACGAGCCAAGGGGTGCAGGCATCTTCCACAGCTGGAAAAGGCAAGGAACGGACTCTCCCCTGGAGCCTTTAGAGGGAGCACAGTCCCACAACGTTGGGTTCCAGCCCAGCGAGACCCACATCCGACTCGTCTCCTACAGAGCTGTAAATGGTAAGTTTATATTGCTGGTCGTGAAGTTGGCGGTAATTTGTTACAGCAGCAACGAGAAGCTAAATCACACCCTCTCCCCAACGCGCTGTGTTGCAATGTGCCTGTGAAGCTCTTTCCCGAAATAGGAGGGAAGCTCAGAGAGAGGAGTCACAGTGAAAGAAGATGAGTGGAGCTAACATGAGCTCACCGTTGCACCCGCAGGGAAAGCTGCTTCACGACCCGGGCTCTCAGTGGGGGTGACCCCACCCTCCGTGGATCCTCCTCGACTCCTGACCAGACTTTCCACCTTTGTTTTGGGTCGTGGATACCTCATGGTCCGCCCCTGCCCCAGCCCTTGCCACTGCAGGCTGTGAGCCTGCCAGATCCTACAATAGGTGACCTTTAAGTAAGAGCTCCTCTCCTAGATCCCTATTGGCAGGGCTCTGGCTTTGAACTTGAGCAGCAGAGGATTCCACACTTGGGATGGAAGCTTTGGAATGTTCCTTCCCCTCCCACCCCTTCCAGACAGCAACGTGAAAGGGCTGCATTGGCTTTTTTTTTTTTTTTTTTTTTTTAGGTGAAATTCGTACAACATAAAATTAACCATTTTGAAGTATATCATTTAATGGCACTTTAGTACATTAACCTTGTTGTGCAACCATCACCTCTATCTAGTTCCAAAACATTTTCTTCACCCCAGTAGGAGACCCTGTTCCATGAGATAGTCAGTCCCCATTTGCCCTTTCTTCCAGGCCCTGGCAACCACCATTTGTTTTCGGTCTCTATGGATTTACTTATTCTGGAGGTTTCATATACATTAAATAATATAATATATGGCCTTTTGTGTTTGTCTTTTTTGACGTAGCATAATGTTTTCTTATTTTAACCACAAAAATTTTATTTATTTATTTATTTATTTATTTATGTATTTATTTATAGAATTTTTTAAAAAATTTAAATCCAAGTTAGTGAACATATAGTGTAATAATGATCTCAGGAATAGATTTAGTGATTCATCACTTGCATATAACACCTGGTGTTCATCCCAACAAGCGCCCTCCTCAATGTCCATCACCCATTTAGCCCACGCCCCAACCACCTCCCCTCCAGCAACCCTCAGTTTGTTCTCTATATTTAAGAGTCTCTTAATTTAAGAGTCTCCCTCTCTCTGTTCTTATTTTTCCTTTCCTTCCCCTATGTTAATCTATTTTGTTTCTTAGATTCCACAGATGAGTGAAATCATATATCTCCTTTTCTGACTGATTTCGCTTAACGTAATGCATTCTGTTTCCATCCGTGTTGTTGCAAATGGCAAGATTTCATTCTTTTTGCTGGCCAAGTAATATTCCATTGTGTATATACACCACATCTTTATCTTTTCATCAGTTGATGGACATTTGGGCTCTTCCCATAATTTGGCTATTGTCAATAAACATTGGGGTGCATGTGCCCCTTCAAATCAGCATTTTTATATCCTTTGGATAAATACTACTGTGAAATTGCTGGGTCATAGGGTAGTTCTATTTGTAATTTTTTGAGGACCCTCCATATTGTTTTCCAGAGTGGCTGCACCAGTTTGCATTTCTACCAGCAGTGTAGAAGGGTTCCTCTTTCTCTGCATCCTTGCCAACATCTGTTGTTAAACGAGTTGTTAATTTTAGCCATTCTGATAGGTGTGAGGTGGTATCTCAATGTGGTTTTGATTTGTATTTCCCTGATGATGAGTGATGTCGAGCATCTTTTCACGTGTCAGTTGGCCATCTGGATGTCTTCTTTGGAGAAGTGTCTATTCATGTCTTTTGCCCATTTCTTCACTGGATTATTTGTTTTTTGGGTGTTGAGTTTGGTAAGTTCTTTATAGATTTTGGATATCAGTCTTTTATCTGATATGTTGTCTGAAAATACCTTCTCCCATTTTGTCGGTTGCCTTTTAGTTTTTCTGATTGTTTCCTTCACTGTGCAGAAGCTTTTTCTTGATGAGGTCCCAATAGTTCATTTTTGCTTTTGTTTCCTTTGCCTCTGGAGACATGTCAAGTAAGAAGTAGCTGTGGCCGAGGTCAAAGAAGTTGTTGCCTGTTTTCTCCTCTAGGATTTTGATGCCTTCCGGTCTTATGTTTAGGTCTTTCACCATTTTGAGTTTATTTTTGTGTATGGTGTAAGAAAGTGGTCCAGGTTCATTTTTCTGCAAACTTTCCAGTTTTCCCAACATCATTTGCTGAAAAGACTTTCTTTTTTCCATTGGATATTCTTTTCTGCTTTGTCAAGGATAAGTTGGCCATACGTTTGTGGGTCCATTTCTGGGTTCTCTATTCTGAACTTAGTATAATGTTTTCAAGGTTCATCCAAATTGTAGAATGTATTAATACTCCAATTCCTTTTCATGGCTGAATAACATTCCATTATATGGATAACCATATTTTGTTTATCCATTCATCAGCCAATGGACACTTGGGTAGTTTCTCCCTAATGGCTGCTGTGAATAATGCTACTGTGAACATTTGTGTGTGTTTTGTTTGAAGACCTCTTTTCAGTTCTGCATGGGTGTGTGTTTTCATATTGCTTGGATATATTCCTAGCAGTGGAGTTACTGGGTCACCCCGGTTTTTGATATCTGCTTATGTTGTTGTCAAAGATAAATGTCTCCAATGTCACTAAATTATTTATTTTTAGAATCTTCTCCAGGTGGAAAGCATGTGTGGGACGTGCTGATTCCACCACTATATTGCTATTATCAAACATGTTGTCCCTTGCCATCTTTGTAGGGGAAACTATCAGGCGTGTCAAATCAGTGGTGACCTGGAATTGAGGGCTATAGGCTGCATCAGAACCCAGACACCTTCCGTCACTCTCTGATAGTAAATGTATTACTTGTGTGTTCATTGTCTAACTTCCTCAATGACTATGTAATTTCTACAAGGGCAGGGATTTACTATGTTTCATTCACTTCTGGATCCTAGTGCCAGCAACAGTGCCTGGAACAGTATATACTGAATGAACACATGATCATTTGAAGGAATGACCATCAGTGTCCTCTGATTTCATGTCCTGTCTCTCCTTCAGGTCCCAACCCTAGAAGCTGGGTTCACATCCATGAACGCTTTAGTTAAATGACACCTTTGTGTCCATTTTTGCTTTCAAGACCCAAAAATACCCTAGAGATATAGAGTGGGTATTCTTCCCTCACTTTGAAGATGAAGAAAATGATGATCAGAGGTATCAATTTGTGCCAAATGACTCAGCTAGTAGGTTGTGACACAGGGAGGTAAGGATGATGTATTCGTTTCCTAGGACTGTTGCCACAAATTACCACAAACTCAGTGGGTTCAAACAACAGAAATGTTAATCATCCTGGAGGCCAGAAGTCTGAAATTGAGGTGTCAACAGAAACAAGGCTCTAGGGTGAATTTCTGCCTGCCCCTTCCAGCTCCTGGTGGCCCTAGGCTTTCTTGGCTGTTGAAGTATGGCTCCAATCACTGCCTGTTTTCACGTGACCTTCTCTCCTGTGTTTCTGCGTGTCCTTTTCTGTCTCTTATAAGGACACTCTTCGGTGGATTTAGAGCCCACACTAATCCTAAACTTAATTTATCTGCTCTGACGCTTTTTCCAAATAAGGTCACATTCTGAGGTTTGGGTGGACACATCTTTTGGAGGCCACCACTCAGGCCACTATACATGGGCATCCCAATGTGAATGTCTCCTGGTTGTGTTCTTTCTCCTTGAGTCCCTGATCTGTACCCCAGCCTTCCTGGTGTACCCATGTAGTACTGGTAGGTGCTATGAAAGAGAAGGTTGCAGGTAAATGAGTTTAGGAAATTCTTTTTTCTTTTAATGTTTTTTATTTTGAGAGAGAGAGAGAGAGAGAGAGAGAGAGCGTAGGTGGGGAGGGGCAGAGATAGAGAGGGAGAGAGAATCCCAAGCAGGCTCCACACCATCAGAGCAGAACCCGATGCAGGGCTTGATCTTACGAACCATGAGATCATGACCTGAACTGAAATCAAGAGTCAAACACTCAACCTACTGAGCCACCCAGGCGTTCCGAGTTTGGGAAATTCTGAATTGAACAAAGCTAGGCAGGAATTTTTACTGCAGGATTTCTCAGACTCTTTAATGTACTAGTATACATTGTAAATATTCATGAGAGGAAAAAATATGGAGCATTGCCCCAATTCCTTTGATCTGGAAATACTCTAAAAAGAACTAATGAAGGGGGCGCCTGGGTGGCTCAGTCGGTTGAAGGTCCAGCTTCGGCTCAGGTCATGATCTTGCGGTCTATGAGTTTGAGCCCCGTGTTGGGCTCTGTGCTGACAGCTCGGAGTCTGGAGTCTGCTTCGGGTTCCGTGTCTCCCTCTCTCTCTGCCCCTCCCCCACTCATGCTCTGTGTCTCTCTGTCTCAGAAATAAATAAACATTAAAAATTTTTTTAAAAATAACTAATAAAGAACAGTGGAGCTCTCACAGGCTGAGGCTGCATAGAATCCAGGTGGGAAATGTTGCTCTTCTCTTTTTCTTCCTTTTCTCGGGAGGGGGAGGGGCTCCTTCTGTGCCGGCAGAAATGGTACAAATCACCCCAAAGAGCCTAAAGTCAAGTGGCATAGGGAAGATAAAAAAACATAATGCCTGACATATTCTTTTAGTCAGTAAATCTCTAATTAAAAGAAAAAATCCACCAACTGCCTACATATCCCATACGATTGCCATAGTGATGACACCTCCCCCAGGAGACCATATTTGAAATTTGAAGATACTTGCTAGGGTCACGTTCCTGTTAGGAACTTCCTGCCTGGTGCACGTGGACCTATTCTCTTTAGAGAAGCAGAGATTCATAGAGGGTTAGAGCTGCAAGAGGTCTTAGGGATATCTCTTGTAATTTAACAGATAAGGAAACAGAGGCCCAGAGAGACAAAATAGCACAGGGTAAAACCTGTTCAGGGTCACACACAGAACCAATGGCAAGGGCTGGTTCTGGAGCCTGTGTCAACTGACTTCAACTTCAGGGCCCTGCTACCTCAGGCCTCTTTTACAATATCACTTGAGAAGGAAAAACCCTTTTGTGGATGATTCACTAGAAATCCAAGGATGTTGTGGATTTTCTCAGTACTGGACATTCTGCCAAAAGTCTTTTTGCCTCAACTCTTGATTTTGGAAAATATTTTCCAACATTTGCTAAGCCACTTACCTGTCTTCATTCAAATAGAGTGAAACAGAGGGAATTTAATTTTTTTTTTTTAACTATGCACCGTTTTGCAGTGGATGAGGTCTGTCGTCTGATCGTTAGGCCCCACCTCACCTCTGACCATGGACTACGTGGAGATGGATAGAAATGAACAGGAAAGAAATTAGTAACATTTTACAAGACATGTCAAACCTTCACTGATTTTCTCCTGACATTTTAGGTATGTGTGTAGGATGCTCTGAACAAGAATAAGGCAACTGAAGGTGTAGCAAGATCAGGAAAGAGACTCTGATAGAAGGTTCCATGTGCCCTTTATGGCATTAGTGGAATAATTCAGCCACAGGTGATTTGTGATGTACCCTAGAAATTACTTTCCGGTTTTTTAGAAGTAAATCCTTCATATGAGTTTGTTTAATAGCCCCTGGGCAGGATTTCGGTAGATTTTAAGAAGCTGTAAGTGATGCCTTCAAGACTGCTGCCAGATAAGAGCATTGGTGCCTTTTTTTTTTTTTTTTTTTAAATCAGGAAAGAGTGATTGTCCTGAAGATCAAAGGCGTGAGGGCGAATGAGTAGCTTTCCCTGGATCCAGCTGGGAAAAGGTGGGTTCACTAGAACTCTTTGCTCATGAGGGGGCGGGGCTTGGAGTCAGCCGACCCCGACAGGGGGCGGGGCTTGGAAGGCAAGACTAAAGACGCAACTTACAGGCAAAGAGCTGCCATTCCCCAGTCCCTATGGTGGACGGGTCCGTCTCGCTGCTGTAGGCCTCTGAGAATCAGAGGTCTGTGGTCTGTGATATCAGGTGATAAATATCTGTGGATCTTCTCCAGGAAGGAGGAGTGACCTCTGATAAGAGCAACTTACTGTCTGAAAGGCAGACAGCGATGAACTGGTCTAGGGAAGGCTCAGGGTTGCCCAGAGGTATTGCCTGTTTCGGGATACAGCTCACGTGGAGGGTCAGGACAGGGTGTGTTCGGGGTCCCTTGATCACATCCCCATTGCTGCCTCTGGCCACTTGGTGACCATTTGATCTTTAGACAGCCTCCAATTTCCTCTCTGGACTCCTGTGATTCATTTCTTTGTCCAAAAGTGGGGCATGGAAGGGAAAGAATCACCACTAATTAAGAAGTCTGGATCTTTGGATTCAAGGGTATGGAAGGTTTGCTTACTTCTGTCTCAGGGCCTTTGTCCTAGCTATCTGTCAAATTCTTCCTTCAGGTCTCAGTAATAAATGAATGTCACCTCTTCAGAGGAGCTTCCCTGTCCTCTAGATGTCCCATAGCACCTCCTGGCATTCATTTTTTATCTCTTTACCCTGGTTCATTTTCTTCAGGCTCTGATCTCTAACTGAAATCATCTTGGTTATGTATTTCCTTATGAGCAGCTGGCTCTGACTTCTCCCACTGGACCAGCAGGCATAGATCCTGTGTCTCCAGAGCCCACACAAGGCTTGACACAGGAGAGATGGAAGCAGAATCTGGGTAGATCCCATTAGACTAGATCCCAGGGAATCGTGTCTTCCTTTTGGAATCTCATGCACCTGGAATTTTATTTATTTATTTATTTTTTTAGAGCTCTTAACACTTTATAAATATATACTGGTGGGATTATTTCCTTGAGGCCTATCTCTTACTAGGGCAAGGATTCATGACCGTTTTGTGCCAAAGTTTGCTCTCATGTTGGGTGAAGCCTTTGGATCCCTTCTCAGAATAACGTGTTTAAATGCATAAAGTAAAATACCTAGGATTATAAAGGAAGCCGATTATATTGAAGTAGAATCAACAAAATGTTAAAATGTAAATTTGTTATATAGTTACATGTGCTTCTTCATTTATACATTTAATAATAAAACCTATCATAATTCTCTAAGTGGTGATAAGCATAATTGGTGTTTTGAGATGTCTGCAGAAACAGGAATGTGAGGAGCTCCTGGGTGGCTCGTTCAGTTAGGTGTCAGACTCTTGATTTCAGCTGAGGTCAGTATCTCACCGGTTCGTGAGTTTGAGCCCTGGCATTGGGCTCTGTGTTGACAGTGCAGAGCCTGCTTGGAATTCTCTCTCCCTCTCTCTCTGTTCCTCCCCCTATTATGCACTCGCTTGCGTGCTCTCTCTCTCAAAATAAGTAAATAAACTTAAAAAAAAACGTAATGTGAGATAAAAATGTCTTTCATTGGTGTTGGCGACAGAGACACAGTTACTTTTAATCCTGCTGAGGTTTGTTGCCTACATTCGTGATGGAATCAAACACTAAATTTCAATTAGAGATTACTGAAAATAACGATGTAATTTTTTCCCATCTGAGTTCATTGACTCCTCAAAGTCTATCTACAGATTGTAGAGCAGTTCATGGACCCCACATTAAGAACTCCTGTGCTAGAATACATCACTTAAATTTGGTTCACCATATTTACCGTAGCATCTAAGACATAGTAAGTACTCCTTACATATTCACAGATGGAAGGAAGGCAGGAAGACAGGAAGGCAGGAAGGCAGGAAGGCAGGAAAGAAGGAAGGAAGGAAGAGGCAATCTTTGTGTCTAACACTGTTCTCAGAACAAGATGGCTGAATGAATGAATGAATGAATCCTGCAGGCCAGGCAGTGAGCTAGTCATTAACAAATGAGAATACCCTCTCTCTCTCCACCATTTCCAGTAATGACTGCATCTTAGCTGAGGTCCTTTGTTACTACTGAAACCCATTGAGTGTCTCACCCATAGCTGACACAAAAACATGTACTTGGATAATGAAATGTCTCTTTGGCTGAAAGAGACAACCCCCACACTGTAATTTATCAGGTGCAATGGATCAGTGCTTTGAGACTTCTAGATGACCAATCAGCTGACTCCTTGGGCTCTCATGGACTCTCAATGTCACAGCTTTTGTGGGTCACTGCCTTTTACCATGACAGCACCTCTCAGTTCCAACTGGCCCCGTCATTACCACCTGCCCTTGGTGAGTTGTTTGGGACAAACTCCTTTTCCTGCTTGTGGGAAGAGAAGGCCCATGGGACAGCAGGCTCACTAGGAATCTGGCTCTACCATCTGACAGATTATTTCAGGCTCTCATGAATATCAACTGGAAGGATCAGCGCTGTGTGAATTTTTATGCTCTCATGGTGCCTCACAAGTCAGCAGTTACTGACAGGACCTACATGAAAACTCAGGGCTAGTAGAGACAAAGTCGAATTCATTATTCAGTGCTTCAGAAAAATTCCTAATATATCAGCAGTGCAGATGCCAACATGCATCTCTTGGTAGCAGACACTTCTTAAAAAATTTGGAATGCTTTCTAAGACAGTTAAGGATAAATGAATATTCATTAAAGTGCTATAAAAATGAAGATCTATTTCTTAATAGGGGAAAGATAAATCGCTTGGGGAAATGAACAGCAATTTCGTGGCTGTAAAAACTAGACATTCTGCATTGACCTGCATTATTGTAATTGCACAGTGGAATCCATCGTTCTATGTTATCACGCAGATCGGGTAGTAAACACGCTCCGTTGTTCCCCACCCAACTTACCCCCAAGTTGATTGACTTGTTTAACATGACACTAAGCGGTGGATAATTACACCTTCCTTGGATCACAATGCCCTAAAACTAATAGTTTGGGGCTAGAGATACTTGTCCAACTATATAATCATCTAATTATCTTTCCTCTCTTGAGGTTTGAAGGGTCTGTGCTTTATCAGATAAGAGAGTCATGGTAATGGAATATGGATTAAGTGATGGAAGAAAATGATGTCTCCCCTTCTCGAACTCTATAATGTTCTTGGTCTATTTTGCAACTGTGCATTCAGGATTTTCACATTGCCTCTTCCCCTCCATGTGTGGTCAATGGCCTCCTGTTCAATGACTTCTCTAAATCTGTGGGTTTTTATCTTGGTTGCCCATTAAAATCCTGGGAGTGATTTTTTTTTTTTTTAAAGCACACATGCCTGGGCCTCACTCCAGGAGTTGATAAAAGCTACCCAGGTGATTACATTGAGCAGCCAGGGTTCAGAACCACTGCTCTAAATCCCCAACAGCTACTCTGTATGACTTCTGTTCAGATCCCCATAGATGGTTCTCAGTGCATTCTCCTTGTTCAAAAGAGATTAGCAGCTGTTCGAGCCAGATGAGCACCAAATAGTCTTTCTGATGTAATCAGAAAAGATTAAACTTTTGGGAGAAAGAGTGAGCCTAAGTCTCCCATAATTGAGGCCAGAAAGTAATACTCATGATCTAAATTCTAAGAAAATTTTAAAATCCTAGCCCTCAGCAATGGTGAGGATATTTTGTAATTCATTGGATTGTAGTCTAATTGCTTAATGACAGATCGCAAGGCCTGTGTCACATTCCCAAAAGATTTCAGCAGTTTGGTCCCCACCTCCCTCCCTAGCTTTGTCTTGAGTAGACTGCACTCCACACCCTAACTTCCAGCACACAGGCAGCAACCTGTTCCCTGAAGAAGTCCTGAATGTTTCCACCCCTTGCCCTGGCTCATATTTCTCCTCCTGCGTGCACTGCCTTTCTCTCCTCTCCACCACTTTGGAACCTGACTCACCCTTAGAGATCCAACTCAAGTACTACCCACGAAGGCCTTTCTCCCTCTGACGTCTGAATCAGCAGCCTTTGCCATGGTGTTTTGATACTATTTTGTATTTCAGTCTTTCCAAAATTCTTACGTAGTCCTTTCCAATAATTAGTTCAGAAGATTTTGCAGATAAGAGCAAGCCCTATAGCATCGCTCATTTTAACTCTCTCGTTAGGGCAGTGTTGTGACTTTCACAAGGTGATATGGTCTATGTGTCTATTTCTCCCACCTGAGTGCAATGAATTCAATAGTTACGGCCCAGTTCCTTTCTTATAATAACTGTTTGTGGAATTAAAAAAGAATCACCCAGGTATGCTCTGGCACAGGGTGGCTGTTCAAAGGATATCTGGCTGTATCCAGTCCCTTTGTTCAGGATGGCTCATGAGTGACTGTTAAGTCTTGGTAAAAAGATTGAGCTGTCTAGGCCAGTGGTTTTCAACTAGGGATCCCACTCAGCTGGGCTTCAGAGAAATGTGGTTATCCCAAAGACTAGAGGTGTTACTGGCCTTTAGTGGGCATGAACCAGGAATGCCAGATGCTTCGCAATGTGTAGGAAAGCCCCTACAAAAAGAGACCTCCCTTCCAAAATACCAATTGTTTCCCGCCTTCCTCACCCATCTTGGCAGATTCTAACCAATCTTCATCCCCAAATACTTAAACAGAAAACCAAAAAACCAATTTGGTTTGGAGAAAAGAGACAAGTTCCTGAAACTCACTCTGAAATCATGTGCATAATGTCCTGGGCGTGTTATCAGATAGGCAAAGATGGTAAAATGTGATGATATGTGGCTGGCGAAACAGGAATTCTCACATTAAGTAGGTGAGACTGTTACATGATGTAACCTTTTTGAGGACCACAATACTTAATAGTATTTAAAATGCATATTCCTTTTGATCTAGCAGTTTCACTGCCAGAGATTCACCCTGTGATGTATTTACACAAAGACTCAACGTTGCATGACCAGGAATGGTCATTACAAGGTTGGTTGCCATCACAAAAAAGTGAGAACAATGTATATGTCCATCGATTGCAATAGGTGAGATAAACACTGGTACATTCATATGATGGTATGTAACTATATGGAATGAGTGCCACATTGTGTTGAAGAAAAGAGTGAAGTATGGGGGCGCCTGGGTGGCTCAGTCGGTTAAGCGTCCAACTTCGGCTCAGGTCACGGTCTCGCAGTTTGGGAGTTCGAGCCCCATGTCAGTCTATGTGCTGACAGCTCAGAACCTGGAGCCTGCTTCCGATTCTGTGTCTCCCTCTCTCTGCCCCTCCCATGCCCATGTTCTGTCTCTCAATAATAAATAAACATTAAAAAGAAATTTTAAAAAAAGTGAAGTATGGCATGCATGATATGATCCATTTTTCTTTAGAGTGTATAACTGTACACATGTGTGTATACATATATATATATACATATATATATGTATACACACACACACACACACACACACACACACACACAGGCAATCCTTGCTTTGCATGGTTCTGATATTAACAAATTTCAGTTACCATGAGTTAGTTCAGTAACACCGGTCCCACAGCATACTTCCAATTGCAGTTACCATGGTACATTACCTGTGAGTCACTGGACAAAGTACAAACTTTGCTGCTACCTCTTCAGCCCACAAATCACTACATAAATAATAGATGCACACCATACTCCGTGAATATCCCCTAAGACTTCCTTCGATGTCTGTTAATAGTCGCTGCACATTTGTTATTCAGTTCACAAACCCATGGCAAAGCGAGTTACAGACCCATGTGACATTTTACAAAAGTGAATGATCAGGAGAGGGCATTTGGTGCAACAAAGACTAGTGATAACGTTGGAAGATAAATTCGAATCTCTTGAAATGGAAGCATAGGAGAAATGGCTGACCACAGAAATGCTGACATTGCCACCGTTGGAGACACGCCGGATAGACAGCAGGGGAATTTAGCAAAGTCTCCTACTTACCTGCAGAAACAACGCAAGAGGCTGTAGGAAGAAAGATGAAGTGGTCTCTGGGGCAGTGACACCAGCGAAAAATTTCATGTTAAGGGAATTCTCGGAATTATTTCATGATGGTGAAATTACAAAGAATAAATGTTGGAAACAGATCCACATTTGGAAAGGAGTATGACAGTTTTGACAAGGCACAGAGAAGACATTCTCTCAATATCATCAAGTTCTGTGACAAAACCAGGGCAAACATTCTTGCCAAATGTTTCACAAAGGACACCATACTTTAATTCTCAGGTGTTCCCAGTGTTTCTAAATAAATAGCAGTTTTACTACTTTTTGTTTTTCTTCTGCATTTATGGTCAACAGTAAGAGAATTTTAAATGTTTTGACAAAAAACTTTAAGGATAATGAAACAGCTGTAATTTCCCCCATTATTATTAACATCCCTTTGCATGGTTTCAGTTTGCATACTTTTATGGCCCAATACTACTGTGCAAAGCAAAGACTGCCCGTATATATAAAATACAAATATAGAGATGCCTGGGTGGCTCAGTTGGTTGAGCAACTGACTCTTGGCTTCAGCTCAGGTCATGATCTCACGGTCTCATGAATTCGAGCCCCACATCAGGCTCCATGGGGGCGGCATGGAGTCTGCTTGAGATTCTCTCTCTCCCTCTCTCTCTGCTCCTCTCTTGCTCACACTGTCTTTATCTCTCAAAATAAATGCATAAATTTTAAAAAAATCCAAATATGTCCATGTATAGATATGTATTTTTAAATGGAAGTATATACAAACAATTATTAACAGTTGTGGCTTCTGAGGAGTGCAACTGAGGGAGAGCGGTAGCAAAGGGAAATTTTGTTTTCATTTTCTTCCCCTCCAAACTGTTTGACTACTTTTCCTTTAGAGTGTATTACTTTTTGATATAAAACCTAACTGATAAAAAGAAATATAAAGTCAAGGATAATTTAATAAAACATTGAAAATGTTTTGTGTACATGATTTTTGCCTTTTTTCTCCCCCCTGCTGGGGAGATCATCCAAAGCTTTCTTTTGGAATTTCAAAGGAATTCACGACACCAAAAAGGTTAAAATCCATACCTCTAGGTGCATTTACTCTGCTCCCAAGCAGAGAGATCGCAAAATACGCAGTTTCTTCAAACATGAATATGATGTGAGTTATTGATTTCATTTGTCTATAGGGAGAATTGGCCTGCAAACGAGTCCACCTGATGCTGGACTCAAGTGCAGTTTGCAAACAGATGCCCTAAACAAAATGCTTCCACCGTGGCTGGTGACCGAACATGCATCTGTTTACAAGGCAGCCAAGTGTGACCTTGTGTACAACCTTGAAGGTTTACTGGCTAGCAAACAAAATGCCAAATCCATGGGAAGGAGTGTTTGGAAAAATAATGTTGAGGCTACCGGTGTATTTACCCTGCCGGAACCAGGGTACTCAGAGAATGAAGAGTCTAACTGGGATTAGGCCTTGAGGACTTGACCCCTGATGCAGGATGAACACCCAGGACTTGGGTTGAGGGAGTCCATGGGGTGCAAAGATCCTGACAGATCCCTAAATCCACTTAAATGATGGATTTCCATCTTCTGTCACACTCCCTGAGGCCTCTTGGATAGATGAGGAGGGCCATCAGAAGGTGTAAACTTATTCTAATCAATAAGCTGTTGGACGTCTAGGGAGTGAGCGGGCATGGCCAGGCAATCCTGCAGCCCCCCAGGATACAAGCCCTCCGTCATTATCTCATGTAACCATTAAAACCATCCTATGATTGTTTTTACCACCCCCATATCCTTCATGAGAAAACTGAGGTTCAACTGCGTTCAGGGGGATTAAATAACTTCAAACAACATTGCCACATAGAGGGCAGGTGGTAGACTAGGAGTGGAAGTCTAATTCCTGAAGCTGTGCACATCGCCGTTGAGCTAGATGTTTCAGAAGTACTTGGAAACACCCCTGGGCTGTACATGCTTTGCTGTATCTTCCTTTTATCGGAAATCTTGCTAAGCCCAGATTATCTAATCTAAAATCTGCCCAGCCCTGCTTTACTGTTCTGAACCCTACTGGCCTCGTGCTCGTTATTGTGGGCATTCAAGCCTTTGACCCTGGTTTTCACCCTGTTGTATCTCTCACATATGGCCTGGGTGGCTGGGGACCATCTTTGGTTTTTGCCAACTTCACGTTCCAGCCGGTTGAGAGGAAATGTACGTGAGCCTTTGCAGTTCCCCTTAAAGGATGGTGTGGTTCTGGCTTCTACTGACCTGGCAGAGACTTGTATGCCTACAAATAAGAAACATCTGACCACAGGTCTGTAAGTGAAAATGGTGGCAAGTTGGGCAGGGTGGAAGTCTATCATCTGGATATATCGAGCCCTGTTTGGAAGGCCAGAACTTCATTTAGCAAAATCCAGGTTTTCAGCCGGATTAAACCTTCTACGGTCTCAATTAATCCTCTGAAAAGTGAAATTGTATTCTTTTGTATTCTTGAAATTCTGGTATTCAAGAAATTGTATTCTTTTAGGGTATTTAGTAGTGGTTAAAGTGGGCAGTGGAAAACATTCCCTGCCGGTTAGAAGACTTGGGAACATGATCATGTAAGGTCATGCTGGGTCCGGGTGGCAACGTCCAGGATGTTTCTGGTGTTCCTTCCTAAATAAGAGAGTCATATCTGGGCCCTTTGCAGATCTTTGCTTGTCAGAGCATTGAAGAGTTTGACAATCTACCAAGTATTCACAAACAGGACATAGCAAAAAGGGTGATTCTTTAGGGGTAGAAATTGGAACTTGCATTGCCTTTGAGGTAATTCATACCTGAAAAATAACCAGAACATAAAATGTGCAGACTCAAAAGGCAAGTCCCAGTCTGATAGAAATTCCTCCCTTGATTAGGAAAGGGATTAAGAATGAGACCGTGGTATTGGAAGAGAGCAAGAAGGAGTCCAACAGACAGGATTACATCTCCCATAGCCATGCAGTCACACACTAATGTTGTGGTTCCATCAGTCAGGAGCTATGCTAGGGCATAGACATCCGAGAGCTCATTCAATCCTCACAAGAGCCCGGAATTGGGATTGGGGTGTTAAATGTGTACCTAAGGCCTCTGAGTGAGTGGGTGTTAAATTAAAGAACTCAAGCCCAGGTTGGACTCTAAATAGCACACTTAACATCATGATATCTTGCCTTTAACAATGCTAATAAGGCATCATCTATTTAACGTGTTGTGTTAGGATAGTGCTAGCTGCTGAGACAGATAAACCCTAAATTTTGCCAAAACAAAATTTTATTTGTTACTCATGTTAAGTCTGTTTGGCACCAAGGGGCGGGCAAAGGAGGTTGTATCTACGTGGTCATTCAGGGATCCAAGCTGATGTGGGCTCTGTCTGCCATCTTTGACACTGGATGCCAAGGTCACCGGGGGTGCCAGCATTCAGAGGCAAATGCGGAGAGAGAGACAGGGGGAGATGAATTTTTATGGGCCAGGCCTGGAAGTGGTACATCCATTTTTGTCCGTAAGTTACTGGTTAGGTTCAGTCATGTGACTGTGTTTACCTACAAGAGAGTCTGCTGGAAATAAAAACTAATTGTAGGCCCCAGAGGAAAGGAAAAGCGATTTGGTGAAGAGCCAGCCAGTATCTGCTATGCTTGTGTTTTTCTGTAGTTACCAGAATTTAAGTGTAGTAAATAAATGTTGTCCTCTACTAAGCATCAAATACCACACCAGGTTCTGAGGATTTAAAAATGAGTAAGACTGAATCCACATCCCCAAGTCTAGTGGGGCAACAGACAGAAGCACACCCCCAGGGTGAGATGGATGGCACTCTTCTATAGATATCTGTTCTAGAGTATTTAGAGTGACTAAAGAGTAACTATACTGTCTAGTTCAGAATGACCGATTCAGCTCCTTTTGAGTTCCTAGAAATGTCTGCTGCAGGATCTGAACTTAGATGCCAGGCTGGGGTAGGTTTTCCCCTCTTAAACAACTTTGGTTAAAGGAACCCATCCGTAGGCTCCCCAAGACAACACAAAAGCCACATTGTGCACTGCCCACAATTGCCTTTCACAGCAGGAGACACATTCTACCTTGCTGGGCCTGAAGGAGTGTTTCTTGGAAGAGCGCCACCAAACCTTGAGCCAGCCACCGGGCTGTGTGGGCAGTAGGATGAACAAGTTATTCTCAGAAAGTCCCTGAGGACAGCGATGCTCTTTAGAGACTTAGGCAGTCTTTTTACAAGATTTGACAACCTTCTTTCTCCATACCCATATTAAGATTTGGGGGCCACTTCTTAACGTATTTTTTTTTTTAATGTTTAAAGTGCATTTGGTATTAGGCCAACTTATTTCATCTACCCTAGTTAGGACCCTAATGAGCCAAGATATTAAATGGCATTTTTTTTAACAGAAAACAATTTTAGAAATTATTTCCTTAGCTTTCTATGGCTTTGAGAATGCCCATCAAAAGCTGATAGACGAGAAGGACTGCAGATTAAAAGGCAAAAATTGCAGCCTGAAACTGTGGCTGATGGTGTCTTAATCCCGTTGCCTACCTGTGATTTCACTGGCAACACGAGCTGTGGGTTTTTATTCTCTTCTGCTTCAGAAAAGCTTAGGTAGTTTACAAAAGAGCATACAGCACCATAAACCAAGAATATGGATTTTCTAAAAATGAGGCCAAGTAGAAAATAAAAGTAGGATGGAAAGATGGGACCAGAGAGAAAACTGATATGCCACTAACCCCTAAGTCAGTGGTTCTCAACCAGGAATATACCACACGTATTCTCAGGGAATGTTAGTTTTCTATGAGCACTTAATACTTCTGCTTTTTTATTTTAATGGTAATTTGGAAAATAGTGTAAGAACACTCTGGGTCATCTGTAGGATCATTCAGTACTTCATCTTGGGGATTGAGTGTGTGTTTCTAGTTGGATGGTCATGGGACTAACGAGAAAAGCATCAAGATAGACCTAAAATCTAAAAGATCTGTTTGCATCAAACAAAAGCCAAATGTCGTTACAATACATCCTACCATTGACAGTTTCACAGTAATGTTTTTAAAAAATTTTTTAACGTTTTTATATACTTTTGAGGGAGAGACAGAGAGAGAGAGAACGAGCAGGGGAGGGGCAGACACAGAGGGAGACACAGAATCTAAAGCAGGCTCCATCCAGGTTCTGAGCTGTCAGCACAGAGCCCCACGTGGTGCTCGAACCCATGAACTGTGAGATCACGACGTGAGCCGAAGTCGCATGCTTAACTGACTGGGCCACCCAGGTGCCCCCAATGGTTTCATAGTAATTTTAATGGAGAAAAGGAGTAAGGAGATTGAGCCATCACACCACACACCATAGTAATGGGCACAGGGAACGAGAGCACCGTGAGTGCTTATCAGTTTGGACGACACAGCTTCGTGTGTCATATGTGCAAACTCCAGTAAAATGAATTGTAGTCTAACAGTTTTGTTTGCATTAAAATTTGTGTACTTGTTCCAATACTTGTAATTGTATAAGGGCTGTAAATAGAAGGAATTTGTAAGCCTTTTTAGGCTCATCCACAATTTGAGAAAAAACCCAAGGGTTTGTGACGATTATGTTCCGGACAGGGACTAACGCTGGGCCCCAAATTCTGCATTCCGATCTTCCCGGGGGCCAAAGTGAAAAGAAAGAGAAATTTGATCAGCGAAAGATTCATCTTGTCTCTCAGATCAATCATTTGCTCAGGGGATGGAGAAGTTTTGCTGGCAGTTAAACATGAGCAGAATTTCGCCGGGGAGTACCTATGAACGGGATACCGAGCAGCGGAAGGTATCCTTGACCACCCCCCTTATCCCTGAAGCATCCTGTTTAACACTGATATTTCCGTAGCATCCTTTGGTGCAAGGCTAAGGAGGATCCATGCCTATTAAAATGCATCTGTGATGGACCAAAACAAGTGTACCACTAATTCAAACAACGTTATAGGTGATTTATGTGCAACCCTTATGAGTGTTTTTCAATCCTAGTTTCAATACATGCATAAATTCCTTATACAAATGTGAAACCCTAATATTATCTTCATCATTCATTTTTCCCTTTTGGTCTACAACTGCAACTAAAAGAATAAGGTTGCTTTTTCTACCTGTCTCTGTACTAGAGAGAAAAAACAATTGCTTCTCTGTGTTCTATCTTAATCTTAATATCTAGAAAAAAATAACTTATGTAGAACCTAGTCCTTCAGATTTACAGCACCTAGGGTTTTCAAGAAATTATTCCTATATTTTTAAAAGTTTATTTATTTATTTTGAGAGAGAGAGAGAGAGAATGTGCCTGAGCAATGGAGGGGCAGAGAGAGAGGGAGAGAGAGAATCCCAAGCAGGCTCCGTGCTGTTTGCGCAGAGCCCAAAGTGGGGCTTGATCCCATGAACTGTGTGAGATCATGACCTGAGCCAAAATCAAGAATCAGCTGCTTAACCAGCTGAGCCACCCAGGCACCCCCGTTCCTATTTGTAATATGTGTGCTGTCAGAAAAGATACTGAAAATCGTTTATAGGCATTTGGGGATCGAGAAACTTTCAGTAATCGTGTCTGAAATTTGAACTAGTCAGTAATAAGCATATTTCTTAGGCAGGCTTCTAGGTTTGGGTTATCTGTGGCCAATATTTTTTTCCTTGACACTCTTTGTTTTATGACTGGTCCCCTTCTTTCTATAGTGTGTGGTTTATTACATCTTCCTCTTTGGTTTTAACCTGTGTTTGATAATCCTCCAACCAAATGACTGTTTGCAGCGAGAAACGTAACTTAGCTGAAGTGACTTGACCCCCTGCCCAGTGATCTTTGTTTAGAAAATCATGCTGTGACAATAAATAATCTTCCCTGTGTATGTCCTGGAATGACCCAGTTAACACCAGTAAGTGTGTTTACCTGATAATAAATAACTGAGGAGGCTTCTTGTAACCATAAGGGGAAATCAGCTGTAAGTTTATTAGGAGATAAAGTGGTGTTCATGTCTTAATTTAGAGATGATCTGTAGGGATAGTTTTGCTAACATACCCACATATATGGTATTCATATCCACGCCCCTGCCTAAGCAAAACATGGAGGACATCATCCTGACACCCCTATCCCTGTCACTGTCACATCTGATCCATCAAGCCCTACTGAAGTCCTAAATAGCTCTACCCTTTTCTTTTCTTTTCTTTTTCTGTTTTTAAATTTATTTTTGAGAGGGAGAGAGAGAGAGAATCCCAAGCAGGCTCTGTGCTGTCAGCACAGAGCCCGACACTGGGCTAGAGCCTACCAACCATGAGTCATGATCTGAGCTGAAATCAAGAGTCAGAGGCTTAACTGACTGAGCCACCCAGGTGCCCCTACCCTTGGCTTCTGTATCCTTCCTGCTGTATTATCTTAGCTCAGTCCACCATCATCTGTCATCCATATTATTTCCACTGCCTTCTCACCCTTCATCATCTTCTCTGGCTCTCCCTTCGACCCATCACCCCACGGAAGAGCAGTCTTTCTAAGACAAATGTGGTCGTGCTCCTCCCGTGCTTAGACGACACTCCTTGTTCTCAGAATTTGGAGCAACCTCCTTCTGTGGCTCCTAAGATTCTTTTGCGTAGGATTCCTGCTTGCCTCTGGGCCTTTTCTCATCCGACTGCCTGTCCTCCCTTCTCCCTACCTGACTCCAGCACCACCCCCCCCGCCCCATTCTGCTCCAGCCCAACCGTATTTCTCTCCGTTCATTCATTAAACTGACCACGTAGTCTCTTGCTTCTGACCTTCACACTGTTTCTTCTGCTCACATATTCTTCTCCTCATCTTTTCCTTCAGGTTTTTGCTACAGCGTCATGCCTCACAGTAAACTGAACCTTATACCCAATGTTGAGTTGGATGATCCTCTTGTGGGTGCCCATAGCACCCTACACTTAGCACCATGATAGCATATGTCACACTATATTGTCAATTTCCTCCTCAGTGACAGCCTCCAGCTGTGGGCTGCTTAAGGAAGGGGATGAAGGGGGAAATCACTCTGATAGATAGATAGATAGATAGATAGATAGATAGATAGACAGATTAGATTAGATAGATCCACCCTGGGTACCTGGTAACTAATTACACTTGGCATCATGGTTCAGGGGAGAGGACAGACCAGGGCTTGATCCTGCCTCTGCCTCCTGACCGGCTATGAGGACTTGCACAAGTTGTTTGATCTTCCTGAGCCTGTGTTTCCTCATCTGTAAATGAGGATAAGGTTACCCACTTTCAGGGTGATTGTAAGAAGTTCAGTGAACTGATGCATACAAAAGAACTTAGCACAATGCCTGGTACGTGTTAGACTACTTAGAACAGGTGATTGCTATCATAAAATGTCCTGATCTCTCCTTTCCTACAAAGCGTGAGGTAAATGGATGAGCTTGAACAAACATTTCAAAGTCCAGAGGGTGGTAGTGGGGAGCGGGTGGGGGAAGGGCTCCGGTGTCGAGGCACTCTTAGCTGGAGGGAAATCTACTGACACGTCCCTAATAGGGAGAACTCTACAATCCCCAGCACAGTGCCAGGACCCCAAAGCAACTCCAGCATAGGCAGTAAGGATGGGAACATGGTGACAGAGGCCATGTCAGTGTGCACACAGATCACCTGGGATGTTGTTAGAATGCCGATTCGGGTTCGGGAGATCTTGGGGGGAGCCTGAGATGCTGCTCATTCCTAGCAAACTGCCAGGTTATGCTAACGCTGCTCCTTCAGGGAGCATACGTAGAGCAGCAAGATGTAGAAAATAACCACTTAAGCGAGCTCATACTGGTGTAATGGCATGGAAAAACTATTAGCTTCTTAGCAGGTAGCATGAGAATTCCTTAGGGGAAGAATACTCTGTGTGTTTGGGAGAAATACTCCGATAAGTCACAGGGGCTTGGGATTGGGAGGGTGACTCACCAAAGCTCATGTTGAAGTAATAATTGATGATCTTAAACTGCCTTCTCTGGAGGGGAGGCCCCATTAACCCCAAGGCCTTTTTCTCTGTGGGCCGGGATGGAGTGGAGTCTCTGGGTTTGAGGAGAGCCTAACTGTTCTGCATAGGAGGAGAGGGGCACCAGGGGGAAGGAGAGAAATAAGGACCCCCTTGGAGAAATGTCTATATAGATAATTAGAAGTTATTTGCTTGACGACATACTCATTGTCTTTCACCCCTTCCAAGGAATCGTTCGGATCGCTTGCCAAGGCTTTTGTGCATGTGATTTCTTCCTCCCTTTCTTTGCAGGAGAGTGGGCTTGAAGAAGTGGATGAGGGGCGGCTCACAGCAGGGTCACACTAGCTTCGAAGGCCCCGCCAGGTTCGCCTCAGCAGCTGCTGGGTGACGGGTGCACAGGAGCGAGGGTGGGACACACGCCAGCTTCTATTGTTGGGTAATACAGCTCTGCCGCTATCCAAATCAGTAATTAAAGCAAAGAGCAATAATGGGTTGGAAAACACAGAAGGAACAATGACAGGGCTGGTAAGAAGTAGGATGCTTGGATGCTTTGGAAAAAGTTAACGGTGTTTACCTAGAAAAGAGCAAAGGTTTTGTGATGATTGAACTTGATCGGCCATTTTCCGACCTTATTTGATAACCTCACAAAAATCAGAACTCAAAGAACTATGTTTTAGAACATGGAATGTTGGGGTGCCGGGGTGGTTCAGTTGGTTGAGCGTCCGACTTCAGCTCAGGTCATGATCTCGCAGTTGACGAGTTCAAGCCCCGCGTCGGGGTCTGTGCTGACAGCTCAGAGCCTGGAGCCTGCTTAGGATTCTGTGTCTCCCTCTCTCTCTCTGCCTCTCCCCTGCTTGCTCTGTCTCTCTATCTCTCAAAAATAAATAAAAACATAAAAAAAAAACATGGAATTTTAACCTAGGGCCCGTGAAAGGGCTTGGAGAGGGGGTAACTTTGAAGCTGCTATAATTATGTCCAAATATTATATGTGTGTGCCTATGCATGTCTGTAAGGAGTGGCTACCTAGCTTTCATGGAATTGAATATCGAAGGGTCATATAAAAATGGTTAAGAATCATTGACTTCAAAATGAAAGCCACATAGAAATCTGTCTTTGATATGCCTGCCTATGAAAATAATTTTAAAAAATGGGGAAAGGAATCTAGGAATCTTGTCAATAAGAAATCGAAACAGTTGGTTCAATGGTACACTGTCATTCACTTAAAAATAGTGAAATCCAGGGATGCCTGGGTGACTCAGTCGGTTGAGTGTCCAACTTCGGCTCAGGTCATGATCTCAGTCCGTGAGTTCGAGCCCCTCATCAGGTTCTGTGCTGACAGCTCAGAGCCTGGAACCTGTTTCGGATTCTGTGTCTCCCTCTCTCTCTGACCCTCCCCCATTCATGCTCTGTCTCTCTCTGTCCCAAAAATAAATAAAAACATTAAAAAAAAATAGTGAAATCCAGTCAGCAGATGATGACATTTTTATATTTGTTTATGAAAGTAAAAATAGCTTCCCCTGATATGATTCAATAGAAAATGGAGGCCAGTTATTCTCTATCTCCATAAAACAAAACAACAACAAAAGCCTGTCATCGAATTGTAAAAGAAAAAATTCAAGGTAGAGCCAAAGTTTTCTCCCCCAGGGAAAATTTGGCAATGCGTGGAGAAATTTTTGGTTGTCTCCAGTAGTGGGGGTGCTGCTGGCATCTAGGGGGTAGAGGCCTGTGTAGCTGTTGAACATCCTGCAGTGCACAGGACAGCCCCCCACCACAAAGAATTTTATCCAGTCCAAAATGGCAGGAGGGCTGAGGCTGAGAAACCAAGCAGTTAGAATAAGTGAAGACTTTCTGGCTATGAAAAGTATAAATAATTGAAATAGGTAACTTAGGGATGGTGGAATTTCTTTCTGTGAGCTTTTTAATGATGAAGGACTCCATCCCTACCTGGCAAAACACCATCATTTTCTGCAGAGGTGATGGTGCAGTCTGTGGAGGAGACCTACTGTGAGAAAGGAGGCTAGATTTCTTTGAATTTCATGCCCTCACAGTTCTTAGTATGCAGCAGTCACTTAGTGTCTACAGAATGAATAAAAATGTCTATGGATCTTCCCATTACCAATGACCTGCCACGAACTCAGTAGCCTCTAGGGTCAGATGCCTTTCTTGATAGGAAGGATAAGCGTAGTTTATGATACTGAAATCATTGGGAAATTTACATAGGAAGGCAATTACCTGGCGTGGAATTTAGCCTGATTGGTGGCAATAGCCGGCTGGCAACTAACAGCAATCCCTACTTAGGTATCCTCCATAGGAGCCTCCCCAGGAACCAGTTTGGAGTAGGCTCAGCCCCTTTTGGAAGGGGGAGATATCACCGTTCCAAGCACAATACCCAAGTGACTCATGGGTTGTGCGGGGGTCCTTTCCTCTGGACTGGAGCATCCAAGCTAGGCTTGGATGGCAGACACCATCACAGATCTCAGATGCATCAGAAAGAAAGCAGATTAAAATCTCTCTGACAGTCACATGTTCACACTGAAATATCATAGTGCATGAGAAAGGGGAAATAGAAAATCATGTCAGAACCTAACAAAATTATCAGACGACACGTGCAGCTTGCCTTGTTTTAGAAGTCAGAGAAGTAATCACAAGCCAATGAATGCATTTATATTCTACTTAGGAAATTCTGGCTTTTAAGGGAGGAGATGTGGCTGGAGTTTAATAAACTGAATTACCAGGATTTAAATTCATGGGCACAGTTTGTAAATTTATGAACACGGCCGGCATAAAACCCTCGACATTAACCTTTAGTAGGTTGGAGAAACGCATTAGATGCCCGTTTTATTCTTAATGAACAATCAGAAAGCATTTGACACTGTTGCAGACGTTCTCCAGAGTCGTGGGCCTGCATTTTTAAATGGGGAGTTAGTCAGCTAGTGCAAGAATAGTGCACTCACAGTGTGTTTTCCCAAGCCAGGCTGATTAAGCAGCTAATTATAGTGCTAGCTATTGTGCCCCTGGTCCCCAAGCTTAAAGATATTCATAATAGTTAGACATGGCTATATTTGGTAGTGTTCTGCCATTCTGTAATACAGGAAGAGCTGTTCGAGTGATACTCTTTTCTCATTAGTGGTGAATGGAATCAAAAGTGTGCTTGCATTAGCCTGTACTCTGTAAAAACAAACATGGAGTCAGATGTGCAAAATCAGGTTCTCTTTGGGAAAATCAAACGAATGCAGTGGGCCACTGTTTCTGAAATACTTTGGCATGACGTGCAAAGCTGACCTTTGAACGGAAGGGATTATTTCTCAGATCTATTTTATCTGAGTTAAAGGTAACTCTTCTTCCTTCCACTCCACTCAACGATACACAGTACCATCAAATTAAATATTTTTTAAAAAATGTTTATTTTTGAGAGAGACAGAGAGAGAGAGAGAGAGAGACAGAGCATGAGCGGGAGAGGGGCAGAGGGAGAAGGAGACACAGAATACGAAGCAGGCTCCAGGCTCCGAGCTGTCAGCATACAGCCTGATGCGGGGCTCAAACTCACAAACCGTGAGATCGTGACCTGAGCTGAAGTCAAGACGCTTAGCTGACTGAACCACCCAGGTGCCCCTTCATCAAATTAAATCTTGAAGGTTGTTTTCCTTTGGTGATTGTTCAAGAACTATAACCATAAAGAATTCTTGTGTATTTGAAGCATAGGTACCGAAGCCTAACTCCATGTTTCCTGAGAGGCTAAAGGCTCAGAACAGCCCCAGATTCCTCATTTAGTCTGAGTTAGGGGCTCTGAAATAATAATAATGATAAACAATGTAATTGAATTGAACTCTCCCAGAAGAAAGATAGGAAAGCTGCAAACCTCGTGCTTTATGCATTCTTTGGGAAGAATCCTGAGTCTCCAGGGTCAGTGGCCAAGGGTAGACACAATAAATTCAGAAAGAAGTGCAGTCAAAGGTGAATGCAGAATATGGAAGAGACTTTTCTAAAAATTGGGAACTATTTTCTTGGCATTGAGCCTTCAACGGAACCATGTTCAGCCTGTGCATCCATTAGGTGGACTGGTTCAGCCATCAGGGCTGTTTTCTGTCCCAGTTTCGGTTACTCTGTGATTAGGGTAAAAACTCCAAACTCAGGCCCACTGAGCTATAAAGGTCACAGGAAAGATAGGGATTTTATTGGCAGTTAAAATAGAATCAGATGAAAACAGAGACCCTTTTGAATTTTTAACAACAACAATGACCAAAAAAGTAACTGTCTTGTATTAATTAAGTGATCAAAGTTAATCACTAAACACGGACAAACTAACATCACGTACCTCCTGATGTGATGTACCAGGAAAGACACAACATTACTTCTTTGGTTTTCCTGATAAATATGAATAACCTGAATCTAAGCATGAAGAAATTTCAGGCAAACCCAACCTGAGGGACACTCAAGAAATCACTGGCTTTTACTCTTGGTAGATATCAGGCCACGTCCCACAGAGAAAGGTGAAGAAACCGCTCCAGATCAAAGAGGATGAAAGAAACATGAAACTAATGCAACGTATGATACAGGATTAGATCTTGGACTGGGAAAAACCAAATTGAAAATATAGCATTACATAACGGATGAAATCTGAATATGGAAGGCGCTGGACATCATATGTCATCAGGGAAGCGCAAATTAAAACAATGAGGTACCAGTCTGGAACGGCCAACTTGAACATGGCCAGCACCAAATGCCAAGGACGTAGAGCACCAGGCGCTCTCTTTTGTTGCTGATGGAGACGCAAAACGGTACAGCGCCTTCGGAAGGCAGTTTGGTGACTTCTTACAAAACTCACACTCCCTTGCCAGACAATCCAGCAATCATGTTCCTTGGTATTTACCCAAAGGTGCTAAAAACTTCGATCTGCACCAAAACTTGCACACGTACGTTTATAGCAACTTTACTCATAATTGCTAAACCTTGGAAGCAACCAAGATGTCCTTTAGTAGGTAAATGGCAATGGAATATCATTAAGCACTAAAAAGAAATGAGCTATCAAGTCACGAAAAGGCGTGGATGAACCTTAATATTACTAAGTGAAATAATCCAATCTGAAAAGGCCATATATGTTATGATTACACCTACATGACATTCTGTAAAAGACAAAACTATGGAGACAATAAAAAATATTAGTGGTTGCCAGGGGTTGGGGTGGAGAGAGATGCATAGAGGGTGTTTAGGGGGGTGAAAAAATTCCATATGATGTTATGATGATTATCATGATGGTGACATACAATGTGTATGTCATTACACATTTGTCAAAGGGGCGCCTAGGTGGCTCTCCTGGTTAAGCTTCCAACTTCAGCTCAGGTCATTATCTCATGGTTGGTACGTTCGAGCCCCGCATCGGGCTCTGTGCTGACAGCCCAGAGCCTGGAGCCTGCCTTGGATTCTGTGGGTGTGTCTCTCTCTCTGCCCCTCCCCCACTCACGCTCTGCTCTCTCGCTCTCTCTCTCTCTCTCTCTCAAAAATAATTAAACATTAAAAAAAAAACCCATAGAGCATATAATACCAAGAGTGAACCCTAAGATAAACAACGGACTTTGGGCGACTATGACATGTCGATGTAAGTTCATCCTTGGTAAAGAATGTACCATTCTGGTGAATGATGTTGATAATGGGAGGCTATGCATATGTGAGGACAGTGGATATATGGGAAATCTCTGTACCCTCCTCACAAGTTTGTTGTAAACCTAAAGTACGATCTTAAAAAAAAGAATATGGACTATATAACAGTATCGTATCAAGTGGAATTACTGTTTTCGATAATCACACTGTGGTTATGTAAGAGGACATCCTTGTTCTTATGATATATACACTGATTATGATTATTATTTTTTTAATGTTTGTTTATTTTTGAGAGACAGAGAGAGACTGAGACAGAGAGAGAGGGAGACACAGAATCTGAAACAGGCTCCGGGCTCTGAGCTGTCAGCACAGAGCCCGACGTGGGGCTCGAATGGCTCAAACTCATGGACTGTAAGACCTGAGCCAAAGTCGGACACTCAACCGACTGAGCCACCCAGGTGCCCCCAAATATGCACTGATTATCAGTGAAGGGCACAGTGCCTCCAAACTTACTTTCAAATGGTTTAGGGACAAAAAATCGTGGAGATAGAAATAGAAATAGAAATAGAAATAGAAATAGAAATAGAAATAGAAATAGAAATAGAAATAGAACGTGTGTGTATGTATAGAGAGATAGACATACATGTATAAGAAACAAATGGAGAAAAATGGAAATCGTAAGCAATAGGTGGATCTGTGAAAAAGGTATAACAGGAGTTCTTTCTATTATTATTGCAGTTGAAGAGTTGTTTTATAATATAAAAAGGCTGCCATTTATTGAGCATGTGTGAAGCCATGCTCTAGGTTCTATATATACATTACCTCATGTAATCCCTGCAATTGATTTCTGAAGTAGGAATGCCCTATTTTATAGAGGAGGAAATTGAGACTCAGAGAAGATAAGTGATTGTGAAGTGACAGAGGGGCTTGCTGCCCCAATGCCCCTTTCCAAAAAAGATGTACATTCTGTTCCTCATGTGACTCATGGTCTAGTGATAGAATTGTTTTTTTTTTTTTCCCAATTGCCCAAGTGTAATGGGCTGAATTGTATCCCATGCAAAAGATATGTTGACGTCTTAACCTCCGCCCACCCCAAAGTACATCAGAATGTGATCTTACTTGGAAATAAGATCGTTATATGAGTTAAGATAAGATGAGGTCATATTGGAGTAGTGGAGTAGGGTGGACCCTGAGTCCAGCCTGGTGTCCTTATAAGATGTGAAGACACAAGAGAACACCAGGCGACGCTGGAGGCCGAGGTTGGAGTGAGGCATCTACAAGCCAAGGAGGACCAAGGGTTGCCAGTGGCAATGTGAAACTAGAAGAGCCGTCCCTTCCTCAGAGCGTCCAGAAGGGACCAACCCTGCTGACACCTTCATGTCAGAGTTCAAGCTTCCAGAACTGCGAGAGAGTCCATTTCTGTTGTTTTAAGGCACCTGATTTTGTGGTACTGTAATGGCAACCCTAGGAAAGTAAGACCCCAGGGCTGCTTCAAACGTCACCCCTACATTAATGGATAAAAATCCCTGTTCCTTTCAGGGCCCTGCCAGGAGGCTGTGCTTTCTTCCCCTTCTGATCACTGTAAATTATAGACCCCTGACCAATCCCACGAGTTCACCACACTTGAGCCCTTTGCTTCTCCACCCCTGCCCCTTATCTGCTGATCCTGCAGGTGTTGAGATGCCTGTGTGGATGAGCCACCCAACACTTGAGCCTCGGTGTCGCAATCCCAACTCCAGTAAACTCCACTCTGCTGAAGCCACGTCCATCTTTGGCTCAGAACCACTCCAGACCATAAATCCTGAGCAGCCCATTCTCTGACCACACCTCAAATCTTCTCCGATCTCTTGCACTTCCTTTCTCAACACTCTTGTCCTTCAGCGTCCTAGCGTTCTCTGCTCCTTCAATCTCAGGGTATTATCGCAATCATTCCTCTCCTCACGTCACTCACTTCCTTCCTTGATCTGGCCCACATGGTCAATCACCTAAACTGCGAACCCACTCAATCTCTGAATTCTCCCGCAGCCTGGCTTTTCGCCACAGCCTCCAGGCAAAACTCAGTCTCGGGATCATTCACGCAAGGTGAGTTTCCTTCAGAACCCCGGTTGTTAAGTGGTGTTAACACATCACTTAGAAAATCACATCTCTGGCTGGGTTGGCTCTGCTGCAAAGCCAGGGACGGCCTGGCAGCTCAGCCCTTTTACTTGTCCCCTGCCAGCTTCTCTTCTTTTCCTTTCGGCAACTGCTGCTCACCTGTCTACTTCCTTCAGGTCCTGGTTTGCAGCAGAGAAGTCATCGCCTTCACAATGCACCGGGGTGAGGTCTTTGGTCACGAACCCTCACGTTCCCGGCTTCTCTCTGCAAACACACCCACCTCTGCACCCACCTTTACTTCTTCCTGCCAGTCTAGAAGGATAGGATGCTCTCCTGCAAATCAAAGCCACCCCTTCTGCTTGTCCCTTTGATCCCAGCCTTTTCATTTCCTCTGGGACCCTTGCTCTCCTTCCCTGTAATTTCAGCCTGCTGTTAAGTTTCTCTACTCCTGAAGTCCAGCCCTCCTTTCCTTCAACGCCCCTCTAACAACCCTGCAAGGTCTTTCTCTTTTCCCTTCAACAGTTTCTCACCTCTCACTCTTCCACTCACTACGATCCGGCTTCTGATTCTACGGGAACTGCTTGTCAAGATTACCGGTCACCTCCATACGTAACAATTGGTGGGACTTTGTAGTCCTTATGTTCCTTTCCCTCTGGGCTAAATTTAACTCTTGGAATATTGTCTCTTGAAATTTTCTGCTTGTCTTCCATAACAAACTTTGCTTCTATTTTTTTCCGTCCATCTTTCCGCCTTTTACCTCCTTTTCAGTCCTCCTCTCCCATTTGGTGTTACCTAGGGTTTCATCCTTGGCCTACCGCTTTTCTTGGGTGACTTTACCCGCTATACATTATTTCCTGAGAAATAATATATATTCTGTTCCATATTCCGTGACCTCCTGTTGCTTGCACACCAGGTACTTACACTGTCTTGTAGTAGCCTCCCTTTTCCATTATAGTACCTAGCACAAGGACAATTTGCAATGACATCTTTATGTGACTTTTTGGATTAATGTCTGTCTCCCGCTCTAGATGGTTAACTATGAGAACGTGAGCCATGAATATTTAGTACGTCACGACATACAGAGAGTCAAGTGCAGGACTTGGCCCTTAAAGAATGCACCTGTCTTGCTCTATTATTTACCTTTATCCACCCGGGCCACTGAACCAAAATCCTGGGAGTCGTCTTAGGAATCCTCTGTATCCAATCAGTCACATCATCCTACTTGTTTCAGTGTAAATCTCTGAGGCAGCACTTCTTCCTCTCCATCCCTGTTACTGCTGCCCACAAGCAGGCCCTAGCGTTTCTTTCAAAAAAAAAATTTTTTTTTTTTACATTTTTATTCATTTTTGAGAGAGAGAGACAGAGACAGAGACAGAGAGAGAATGAGTGGGGGAGGAGCAGAGAGAGAGGGAGACACAGAATCCGAAGCAGGCTCAGGCTCTGAGCTGTCAGCACAGAGCCCAAGGTGGGGCTCGAACCCACAAACTGTGAGGTCGTGACCTGAGCCTGAGCCACCCAGGTGCCCCAGGCCCCACCATTTCTTACTGAGACTCTTCCCTTTGTCACCTACCTGGACCTGCCTTTGGGCATGTGCCTATCTGAGTCTGGAGTGATCTATTTGAAATGCAAATTTTGCCTCCAACTCCAGCTTCTCCTTTGGAACATCTTTGAGTGGCTTCTCATTGCCTACAAAAAAACCTCCAAGTCCCATAGAATAGGACAAAAATCTTCTGTGGTCTGGCAAAGACTGGTCTTCACAGTTCCTACCTGGTTACACAGGTTCTCCTACCTCGCCTTATCTTGCATTTCTTACCCTGATCGTACCGAATGTCCACAGGCTCACCCATACACACCCACACCTTTATTCCTATGACCAGTGATGCTCTTCTCTCCACACATTAGTCCCGTTGTCGTCATCACCAGCATCCTCTTCGTGCACGTGTCTGTCGCCCTCCCCATCTCCAACCAACTAGACTGCCTTGAGAGCTGACCCAACTCTTAGTCATCTTACCTAGCACCCTGCCTGACACATAATAGTTGCTTAATAAATCTCTGCCACCCGACTGAATGTGCTTGGAGCATAAATGAACTGGGAGCTGGCAGCATGACGTTTTTTTTTGGAGGCTGTTTTTCTGAGGTTCTGAATTATTGACCAAAGACTTCTTCCTTGTCCAAAGGAAAACAAAGACTTGCCTGGCATCAGATATTTCCTGCTGCCAGTTCTGGTATATATTAGCCTCTTGTTGAAAGGCCAAGTTAGACAATAAACCATAACAAGTCCACTGAGTCATAATGTCATCTTGAAGTTTTTTTTTCCTGGTCACCCCTGCTATCTTCATTATTAAAACAAATCATGTTCTCTATTAGCTTTTCCTTCAAAATCTAGCAACAGCAAGCTAATGTAAAAGAAAAATTTACTTTTTAAATTTGATCTTATAAATAATGCTGCATTAAACAAGGTTTACATGCACCACGATGCAAAGGTGCTTTTATTTCTATCAAATTCCCCCGAGTGGGATTGCTGGATTAGGAAAAACTCCCTCACTTTATTTTTATTTTTATTTATTTTTTAATGTTTATTTATTTTTGAGACAGAGAGGTGGAGTGTGAGCGGGGTATGGGCATAGAGAGGAGGAGACACAGAAATTCAAAGTGGGCTCCAGGCTTGAGCTGTCAGCAGAGTCGGATGTGGGGCTCGAACTCAGGAGCTGTGAGATCATGACCTGAGCCTAAGTCAGACGCTTAACCGACTGAGACACCCAGCTGCCCCCCAAAACCCCCTCACTTTAAAAAAACAAATTAAGCTCCAATATGTAAGCAATAAAGTGGAAGCAATGATTCAGGAGGAATAGTGACCTAAAATAGCTCTGGGTTTTTTCCAGTTACTCCAGTTATTTCACTCTGGCAAGCGACATCTCTGTGTACTCTGGTGTGTTTGCATTTGTCACGTTAAGTGCCATAGTATTGACTCAGAGAATGGGGCTGCTTTGAGGTGCTCCCACCACTGACAGAAGTAAATGATTAATTCATCCAGAAACAAAAGTATATCATAAAGTGTATCCTTCCTGCCTTAGCTTCAAGATTTCCAATGGATGTTGCATTTTTGGGGCGATCCTGGGAGAAGAGAACATATTCAAGTCTTGGAGGGGAGCTGATAGAGAAAAAAAAAAAAAAAAAAAAAAAGCTGCAACCATGTTTCCTATTAGAATCAGTTCCAGGCTGTACTGAGAGAGGTAATTGACTTTAGACGCTTTTCTCCAAGAGGGGCCATAAAACCCCAGCTAAGCCAGGGAAGAGATAGGTTCTACCTAGACCAGCCCATCCTAAGGCCCCAGGGGTGCAAAAGGAGATCCACTTTTTGTAGGAATAATAGCCTTCAGGTATTGAATGTGTGTTTCCTTGTGCTAAGTGCTTTACTGAAATCCTTTAACAATGCAAGCCTCTCTCTGGTTTTCCTGCTCTCAATGGAGATGGAGAAATGGGATTATTTTTAAATTTCAAATAAATATTTACATATCTGGTTCAACAAACTGTCACACCTTACCTACCCCAACACACACACACACACACACACACACACACACACACACACACACA
>NW_024412430.1:15994259-16071022 GCF_014898765.1 Herpailurus yagouaroundi | reverse complement strand
ACACACACACACACACACACACACACACACACACACACACACACACACAGTCAGTCACCTACCTCTTAGACTTTTATCAGGAAGAAACCTGGGAATGAGGAAGAAACTATTGGAGTACAGTCCATTGTTTTAGGTGATCCAGGCAGAGTGAATTTCCAGTTAATGTGGAAAGACTTAATAAAGACCATACCAGGAGAGAGATCTAGTCTATTGTTACTAATTCACAAGGAGCAAGGCTAAAGCTATATTAATAAGAGAACACACTCTTTATATATATAAACAGGGTAGCCTTTAGAAGAAACAACTTCTCTCACAGATGAGGTTTCTTGGTCTTTAAGGAAAGTCAGAAAGCAAATTGGGGGCAGGCCCACTGGAGGTGAGGTACCCTCGGGGCATGTCCCTTCCACAAGAGAGTGCACCCTACAGAAGGAGTGTATGGAGGGTGGTGGGTCAGAGGAAGCCTCGACTGGTATCCAGCTGAAACTCGAGGTTGTAGAATATTCCGGACTCAGGAAGTGGCTGGCAGAGGAGGCAGTGATAGAAAGGGGAGGGGGAGGTAGACAGGAAGGAGTGGGGCATGAATAAGGGGAAACCGAGGAAGAGTGAGGAAGGGCATGAGCCTACTGGAGATACTTTCTTTCTAAAAGCCCAAATAGACACTTGTTCTCCTTCTGAGATATAACAGTGTTCACTATTTTTAAAAAAAAATATTTTTTAACGTTTATTTTTATTTTTGAGACAGAGAGACAGAGCATGAACGGGGGAGGGGCAGAGAGAGAGGGAGACACAGAATTGGAAGCAGGCTCCAGGTTCTGAGCCATCAGCCCAGAGCCCAACGCGGGGCTCGAACCCATGGACCGTGAGATCGTGACCTGAGCTGAAGTCGGATGCTTAACCGACTGAGCCACCCAGGTGCCCCCACTATTTTTTTTTTAAAGGCGTAATTTCTGTTTCTGCCCCCAACTTCCTACTGCTTTGGGTCACACGTGAAATGCTTTAGGAAAAGAATAACCTAAATCTCCCAGGGGAATTCAGGAAAGGTGAGGAAGTTAGCATAAGGAGAAGTAGCCACGCTACAGCTGATGGCACTTGTCCTGCCCCTTGGTGGACCGTCGGGTGGGGAAGAGACACCACCAGCTGAGGGTCCTCCCGCCCAAGAGAGAGAGTGAGGTGATTCTCTGACGCCACTTAACAGGGCCCTCCCCACCTCCAAGGGTGCAGGCTGAGGCCAGAAATGTTAAGCATTCCCACGGTACAGGCACCTAGA
Source organism: Herpailurus yagouaroundi (assembly GCF_014898765.1). Lineage (NCBI taxonomy): Eukaryota > Metazoa > Chordata > Mammalia > Carnivora > Felidae > Herpailurus > Herpailurus yagouaroundi. The sequence goes on along the minus strand of NW_024412430.1, from coordinate 16,069,755 downwards.
CTCTACTAGAAGCTTAGGACTTTACCGATCACCTAATATGCAGAAACACTGTCTGGGGTTTGAGGCTCCACACAACTCACTCATGCTGTTTCCTGCATATAGTATGAATTATTGCTTTGAATCCATAGTATGAGTAATTGCACACTTCAGCCACATCTGCTGCTTTTCTCCACTTTTTATTCTCCATTTGGAGTGTCTTACAGTTCTTCACGCACACCATAATCTTTCAGACATCTATGCACGTATGTGGTCTCCTCTGCTTGAAATGTCTCTTTTCCTTTCTGCTGGAAAACGTATTTGTCCGGGTTTTTGTCCATTGCAGCACCTAGTGTGTGTCCAGGAAATGCTTACAGAATGAAGGGATGACTGAAATACTCCATCCCAACACGGAGTTAACCACTCCTGTCTCTGCGCTATCTTACAACCTTCTGTGTTGTTGCACTTATCACGCTATGCTGTCTATTTACCTGTCTCTCCGCCCCGGACAGATTGTCTTTTTTCTTTTACCGCCATCTCAAATTTATGACTCCACTGGCACCATCACAGCTGGAAGTGCTCAATGTGACACGGCACAAGATGTCCTGCCGTGAAGTTTCTGTCCAAACAGAAAAGCCCACCAGCTTGCTTGTTCCTTCTCTTTTTCTGGGGGAAAAATCCAATAGGGGCCATTTACCCAAATAAACCTCTTAATGCGTTTATTTACTTATTTTTTGGGCATCTGAGTTTCCCTCTGAAGAAACGAAATGAAATAAACACACACATACATAAATAAATAAAAGTGTTGGGTGTCGCATCCCTTCCTTCCCCGCACTGCTGAGGGCATTCGTCTTGCCCTTGCAATCCTGAAATAAATATTGAAGGAAATGGCATCCAGCGTTCACGTTGCGCAATGACACGGAGTGCGCCCCGCAAAACTGTCGGGGGTGGGCACCCTGCGTCTGGACAGTCTCTGCGGGCGTGATGGGCTTGTTCCTGTGGGTGATCGTGGTGCTGTGCTGTGTCCCGCTCAGGGCCCCGGGGGGTAGGATGCCTTCGATCAGGGCACCCTCTGGCTGGGGCTGCTATCGTGGGGGAGGGGCCTCTGGGCGGGACCTGCCAGAGGTCAAACCCACAGCAGGCGAAGGCCTGGCCGCCGCGTGGGACCTCAGGTCAGCGGTGAAGCCAGCGGGCTCGATGGGCGTCCACGACCAACACCCGGGCGCCCGCCGCCTGGGACTCCGCTCCCCGTTCAGGGTGCAGTAGATGCAGCCAACCCCCCAAGCCTGACGCGAGGCCTCCACGAGGCCGACGGGCTCCGCCAGCCGGGGCGGCGCCATCACCACGCCTACGCAGAGGCCACGTGGCGTGACGATGACCCGGAGGGCGCCTGCGCGCAGCGCCCCGTGGCAGACGTCGAAGCGCCAGCTGCTCCGCGCAGGCCCACTGGGGCTTCGCCGCCGCGCCCCCTGCTGGCGGGGGGAGGCGCAGCGCGCGCTGGCTGAAGCCAGGGAGGGTGTTGGGGTCAAGTATCTGGCAGGTCTCGGCCACCGCCCACTCGCGCTCTCGGCCAGGCGTGGGCGGCTGCTTGAGTTCCTGGCGGGCGGACACCCACGCCTTGTCGATGCCCTCGATCCACCGTCGGGGAGGGGCCTCGCCTTGCGTCGCAGTCACCGTGCTTGCTTGTGGGGAGGACTTGGGGAGACACGGCACGTGCAACGCCTTGCTGATTGTGTGCTGCAGCACGAGACGACCGGATTGGATTTCTTGGTGGGGATGCAGGTGTGGGCTTCCTCCAGGTCGTTCAGGCTAATAGGTGCAGCTCATCGGCACCCGCCATGGTGTGCTCCCCGGGCTCCTTGATGATGCTCTCTGCGCAGGGTGGGAGCCGGGTTCGACTGGCCCAGCTGCTTCAGCCCCTCCGCTGACCCCGATGCCGGGGCTCGCACTGAACGTCACCGCCAGCAAGCTCGAAGCCGCGAAGGTGGAGATGGTGCCTGTTTTCACCAGGAACTCACGCCCACCAGGCCCGCGAAGTTCCCACGATGCGCATTCCTGATAGACTCTTTGTGAGCCCAGGCCGACTTCTGATGACGTGCGCTATTTGTGCCTTTGTAGGATCAGAACAGTGCCTGAAATGTAGTAGGTGCTCAATAAATTTGAACTGACTTGAACCTCTGTTCACATATCCACCGCATACCCACCGCACTTTGGAACCAGTGCAGTGTGCGTACAGTTCTCGAGGGCAAGCATCTTTACCGTGTGGTTTTCTGGCTTCACGTGATGTGATTGTCCTGTGTGGAAGTACAGATACTGTCATCGATCCAGGACCAAGGAGTGTATATTCAGCTGGTTATTTTTTTTTGTTCAGATCGTTGTCTTGAACTCTAAATTTTTTAATTAGTTCAATATCCAAAGAGCCTTTGGGAATACAGACTGTAAAGGCCCATATTTCATATGAATTTCAGCAGCGTTTGGAAGTCCTGAAGTGGGCCTGTGCACTGTGGGATGTCCACACAAGGTAAGTTGTTTTCCCCCACAGCCTTTGGATTCTGGAATATGGGCACAGCTTCCTTGAAAGGGAAAAGACCACACGAGGGAGCACCCTAGAGGGAGGCAGCATAGCAGTCATTAGAATAGATTTTCGAATCGCTGGCTAATCTTGTTTTTTTTTTTTTCCCCCCTCTCTGATCTTAAGATAAGTTTTATTGATCTGTGTCAAAGGTCGCAGATTCTTTTGCCATCTCCAATCTGCTAAGTCGTTCCAGTGAGTTTTTTGTTTGTTGTTGTCCTGATACCTTGTTAGAGAAAACAGGTGGAAAGCCCAGGATGTTGCCCAGTTGCCTTTACCTTGGCAAGGCTCAATTTCTTTTTTTTTAATTTGTTTTTTTTGTGTGTGTGTGTTTTTTTTTACTAAGGTGTAATTGACATATAACATTATATTAGTTTCAGCTGTGCAACATAATGATTTGGTAATTTGCTGACGTTGCAAAATGGTTACCACAGTACGTCTCGTTATTCTCTGTCACCATACAAAGCTTCAAAGCATGTTTTTCTTATGGTGAGTGCTTTTCAGACTTATTTTCTTAGCAACTTTCAAATACACAATACAGTATTGTTAACTATAGTCACCATGCTGTACGTGACATCCCTGTGACTGACTTATTTTATAACTGGAAATTTGTACCTTTTGACCCCTTTCACCCCCCCCCACCCCCACCCCCACCCCCACCCCCACCCTGACAGTCACCAATCTGTTCTCTGTATGTGTGTGCTTGTTTTTTCGTTTGTTTTTTAGATTCCACATGTAAGTGAGATCATACGGCGTTTGTCTTTCTCTGCCTTGTTTCACTTGGCATAATGCTCTTAAGATCCATCCACGTTGTTGTAAATAGCAAGATTCCATTCTTTTTTAAAAATTTTTTTTAAACGTTTATTTATTGAGAGAGAGGGAGACAGAGCCTGAGCTGGGGAGGGGCAGAGAGAGGGAGACACAGAATCAGAAGTAGGCTCTAGGCTCTGAGCTGTCAGCACAGAGCCTGACACAGGGCTCGAACTCATGAATCCCGAGATCATGACCTGGGCTGAAGTCGGACGCTTAATTGACTGAGCCACCCAGGTGCTCCAAGATTCCATTCTTTTTTATGGCTGAATAATATTCCATTGCATATATGTGTATGTATGTATGTACAGCAATTCCTTGATCCATTCGTTCATCGATAGACACTTAGGTTATTTCCACATCTTGACTGTGGTCAGTAATGCTGCAGTGAACATTGAAGAATCTATCTATCTTTTGGAATTAGTGTTTTTGTTTTCTTCAGATGAATACCCAGAAGTAGAATGATACAGTATTTCTCTTTTTAATTTTTGATTTTTTGAGGAACCCCATCCTATTTTCCATAGTGGTTGTACTAATTTACATTCCACCAACAGCCCACAGCTTTCCCTTTTATCCGTACCCGGCCCAGCACTTGTTATTTCTGGTCTTTGATAACAGCCAGTCTGACAGGTGTGAGGTGATGACTTATGGTGGTTTCAATTTACATTTCCCTGATGATTAGTGACACTGAGAGTTTTAAATGGTTTGTCTTTTTGCTGTAAATTTGTATGGTTTCTTTGTAGAGTTTGGGTATTTACTGCGTATCAGATGTATGATTTATAAATGCTTTCTCCCATTTAGCCGGTTGCCTTTTCATTTTGTTGATGCTTTAATTTGCTGTGCAGAAACTTTTTCGCTTGATGTCATCCTATTTGTTTATTTTTGCTTTTGTTGCCTTTGCTTGTGAAGTCGAGTCAGGTTTAGAAAATCGTTGCCAAGATCCAAGTCTAGGAGATTACTGCCTGTGTTTTCTTTCTAGGATTTTTATGGTGTCAGGGGCATGACTCAACTTCCGGTTTTCTTTCTTTCTTTCTTTCTTTCTTTCTTTCTTTCTTTCTTTCTTTCTTTCCTTCTTTCTTTCCTTCTTTCTTTCTTTCTTTCTTTCTTTCTCTTTCTTTCTTTCTTTCTTTCTTTTTCTCTCTCTCTTTCTTTCTCTCTTTCTTTCTCTCTTTCTCTCTTTCTTTCTTTCTTTCTTTCTTTCGGGAGGAGGTATAGTTGACCCACAATGTTAAATTCGTTTCATATGTACAACTCAGTGATTTGACAAGTTGATACGTTATGCTATGTTCACTAGTAACAGCTACCATCTATCCCATTACACAGCTGTTAAAATATCATTGATTATATTCTTTGTGTTCTGCTTTTTATTCCCATTGGACTCAACTTAAGAAAAAAAATTTTTTAATATTTATTTATTTTTGAGAGAGAGAGAGAGAATCCCAGGCCAGGTCTAAAGTCCTTGAAGGAACCTAACATCTGTATGGCTTTGAAGACGTAGCTATTGAGTAGCAGGTAGCAGGTCCTATCTTTGGGCTTTTGGGAATCTCTGAAGTTTTTGTTTGCAGAGGGAGGTGGAGGAGAAAATGAGTGTGGGGGGCGCAAGGGGTTGCAGAAACAGACCTGTCAAACTGCGACGAATGTTACTCTAGCTGCTGTCACTTCACCGGGGACAGTACACTGTCCCTGATGCGTGTCCGGAGAGTTTTCTTTATTTAGAAATTGGAAACACACTTCCAGATCTCTTACTCCATTGCCATTCTGCAAGCGTCTTCTAAAAGGCCGAGGCCTGCCCTTGGTTTCTGGCTCTCTGCAGGGCAATATCAGGAAATGGGAGAGCCGGACGTTGCCACGTGATCTCAAATAGTGGTAACGGTCACAACCCAGTGTTGTGCAACAGCATTTCGATTGAGGCTCAGCTTTCCAGTTCTGGTACAAGGAATGGAAAGTCTTTCATATGACGTGTTTTGAACACCAGGGTTGTGTTGGTGGGTGGAGGTTGAGTGGGTGGGAGTGAGGGGGAAGGGGTCGTGGTAAGAGGAGGACCCACAAGTTAGTAGATAGTAAGCAGCTGGCGTTACAGACTTCTCGAAAAGAAATTTGTTAAGGAAGAAGTTTGTAACAGGAGAACAAGAAAGGAAAGAAGGAAGGAAGGGAGCAAAAGAAAGGAAGAGAAAGGAACAGAAGGAAAACAAGATGGCAGGGAAGGAGGAATGAATTGCATTGTTGCTGGCACACACTTGACCGTGGGCAGTAGTCCTTGTTAAAGAATGCAGAGCTGATATCGGCAACTTAGAAACTTAACTTTCATCGTCATATGGAGTCCCTAGAAAGTTCTTTTCCCATGATAGTGAGTCCTGGCCAAATGAAGAGTATTGTCTAAACAGCTGCTCCATATTTGTTGCCTGGCAGCATGGCGGCTGTTTCTAAGCCCCCCTTTCCCCCCCTCCCCCCAATTACTGAAACCCAGAAGTCATCAAGGTTCCGCAACCTGAGTTCACCACTAAGCATGTGTCCCACAAAGTGGGAGGAAAACTTGGAAACATCTTTGACACAGCCCCTGAACAGAGTGTTGGAAGATAGCTGGTAACCCCAAATGCGCTTTTTCAGAATGGCTTTTTCAGCGTTAAGTGGGGAACAGAGGGAACAGGCTGGATGCCTGTAGGTGAAATGGCTGATTGGCTGGCAGCAAAGGATACACACACTCCAGCAGGTTATTACGAAATGTTAGCATACGCTGGCTGTTCGCTGGGAAAGCAGGGTCAGTGTAGGCGGTAGGTTTGAAGGAGAGGGGTCTGGGGATGGTTAGGCATTCAAGGACCACCCAGCTAGTGAAGAATGGGGCGGGGGGGTGCAGTTTCTACTACTGGAGATTTGTTCGCCATTCAGTACTTCCCCCTTCATTGAAATTTAAGTCTGTGAACACAATTATTTGGTGGCCACTTAGTATGAAGAAAGGGCTGATTATCCAAATGTGCCTCTTCTGGAGGTAGATGCTCAAATGGGGGAGATCAAGGTGTAACCTAAGAAGGGTTATCGGGGACATTTGGAGGCCCCCTTTGGACCCATAAATCTAGAGTTCGTTTCCTTTTAACCATCTTCATGGATTTTTAATACAACTGGATAATTGGAATTCAGAAATGTTAAAATGTAGTTAGGTCTGAGTTTGTGTGGAAACCGCTTTTGGAAAACATGCCATTCTCAGCCTGTTAGTAATTAGAAGTAGTTACTAAACAGCTTCTGTCATAGGTGAGGGTTGTATATCGCCATAGAAGTTGCCTAATAAATGGCTCACGGTAAACCTAGATTGGGTTGCTCATCTAGCAATGAGGAATAATTTAAGTCCACAACGTGAGAGTAGTAGACGTAAAAGGAAAATTAAATTTTCAAATAACAACTCCAAATGTCATTGAAAACGAATGGGGTTGCAGGAGGTGAATAAAATGCAGTCTGTTTGGTGTTACCTCGCTAGCTCACTAAGCATTTGTTTCCTAAGCTTGCTCTCTAGAATGCTAATGCCCAGAACCTAATGCAGTGAGCTCTCGGGCCTCAGGGGCAGGGGGAGGCTTACCTCCTGGCAGGAAGTCTAGCAGTCTCAGCACTTGCCATCACTTCTTTTCAGAGAACCCGAGTTGTCTGCATTGTTGACGTTTCGCTCTGTTTTCTTGGTGAAGTTTATGCAGTTCTCTCTGAGGCCAGAAAACCAATGGAAGGGTGGATTCAGGTACAGAGCCATTGTGTCCAGGGAAGATCAAATTTTGCTACATGAGATGCTTTTCATTGGCCCAGAAATATTAATTAGGCAGGAGTGACACCACCTGGTCTTCCTAGGAATCTTCACTCAGTCACTTCATTGGAAAAAGGGACATATTTTTACTGCATCTGCTGAAACTGTGTTAGGCACAGTAAATGCTGCATGAGAAATGGAAGGGCCCTGATCTTGAGGGGTGTATTATCTGAGGACTGTAAAAAACATATATATGCCTTCTCTACCCTGCCTCCTGGTATCCTCACTCCAGAAATTCTGGTTTAGGAGGTTAGGAGGGGGAGTGAGGTCTTGGTATCTGTACCAGTTTTTCTGAGAATTCCTATGATTGCTTGGGTGTGGGGAGTGAGTGAGGGCAAGACTGATTGATAACATATCCAGAGAAATAGTCACTAAATCAGAGAACTGAAGAACCAAACGAATTCAGAGTAAGATCAAGTTAGATCAAGGTTAGCTGGGGTAATCAGGTGAGGCTTCCAGGAGGAGGAGATAACTGTAGGTCTGTGTAAAAAAGCAAATGGGGTTGCAAAATAACAACAGTAAAGTAATCAAAACAAGGAGCCACTCCAGGATAAGGGGAAGGCATTTTATCCCCTATATATGTGATTTCACCATAATCTAATTCTACAATTTAATTTCAGTTTCTATTCTGGACCCTTAGGGAACAAATTAAATGTTCTGGAACCTGTGCTTTCAAAACCTAGTGTAATCCTATTACATTAAAAAAAAAAAAAACAAACCCTGATTTTTACCAAGTGTGTCAGTCAGAGTATGGGCAGAAAAACAGAAACCAGTTCTGTTTCAAAAGAATTTTCAAATAGGGGGAATTTAATACACGTGTTGGTTTTATGGATGTTTGAAGGGTTGGACGAGGTAAAGAAGGGGACTTGAGAAGTAAACAGAATAATACTCAGAGAAGTAGGTATCTGTAGGAAGCAGCTAGTAATTCTGGGGACTAGGGAAATAAAAGGGAACAGAGATTGTTGTAAAAGCCCGAGAGTGGGTTTCTAGGGGTTCCATGTAGCCAGTACGAGGACTGCAGAGAGTGGAATCCCTGGCCAGTACGTGGACCACCAAAGAAGGGCAGTTAACAGCAGGAGCTTAGATCACGGACAGGCTGCAGCTGTTTCCAGAAACACCAGAAGCAAAAGAATACGAGAAGGAAATAATGTCTCTTTCTCTTGCTAGAATTTAACAGAAAACCAGCTCCTGGGGGAGTCTGGGGGATGGAGTTTGTAGTAAGCAAGACCCAGGCATATAGAATTGATGGAAGAACGTAGGTGTGGAGCTGGGGGACAGCAATTAGGTAACGGGCACATCAGGTTAAATGAATCAAGATGTAGTTCCTTCAGGAAGACCATAAACACACCTCAGTCAGAGGTTCATGCATGACTGCCAGCAGGGTTTAGTACTAAAATGTGCCCAAGTCTCGTGACAACAACTGGGCAGTGCCATCCAAGTAGAGAATGATGCTTGTGAAGTTTGGTGAATGCCATGTGAACTTGCACCTCTTCCCTTGTCTTTTGTGTTAACCTGATTCACTCACCCATCCATCTACCCATCCACCCACTGATCCACCTGGTTAGTGCCTGTTATATGTTAGACACTGTGGTAGGCACTGGGGATCCAAAGATAATACCATACAGCCCTCCTTAGCTAGCTTCCAAAGCACACCAGCAGTGAATGAATTTGATAGTCACAAAAAATACTACAAGTAATAACTATATCATTTATTCTTTATGATTTTATTTTTTTTTTAATTTTTAAAATGTTTATATTTGGGTGATAGGGACAGAGTGAGAATGGGGGAGGGGCAGAGAGAGAGAGAGAGGGAGACAGAATCTGAAGCAGGCTCCAGGCTCTGAGCTGTCAGTGCAGAGCCCAACGTGGGGCTTGAACTTGCAAACTGGGAGACCATGACCTGAGCTGAAGTTGGACACTTAACTGACTGAGCCACCCAGGTGCCCCCTTTATGCTTTTCAAAGTACTTTTTCATCTCCTGAAATTCTCGTGGGATATTTTTAAAAGGTAATTTCATGTTGAACATACTTTGATTTATTTCACACCAACAACCTTTCCATGAACATTGTATATCATTTTCTGATAAGGACAGTGATGTTTTTACTGTTTAACCTCCTTTTCGATGAATTGATTTTCTCCTCTGACCAGTGACTGTCCTGAATCTCTCCCATATTTGTAGGACTCAACAGCACTACTATTCCAAAGACTGTGTATCCTGTGGCAATTTCTGTCTTCCCCTGTTTTTCTTCCAATTTGTATTGCCTCATTGACTCTTCGGTTTGCCCATTTTCCTCCATCGTCTTCACCAGCTGGCTCTTGTAGATCAACCTGAGAGACATTTTGAGAGAATAGATACGCTGTGACTTCCTCTCTCCTGCCCTCCTGTTGGGATGTCTTGTCTCTCCTGTTCCAGAACTTTATATTGAATCAAGTCTACTTTTTGCTTTCTACCAGTTTTATTTTACTTTATTGTCTTTAAAAACCTTAACTATGTGTTTGTATTTGGTTGATAATGACCAGTGTTTCTCCAAGTGTTTTAAATAGACCACCTGCTTCTCAATCACCCAGGGAGCTTATTAAATATGCAGATTCTTTGGCTAACTCCAGTTCTACTGATTTATGATCTCTGGTGTGTGGCCCAGAAATACACATGTTTAACAGATTCCCTGCATGACTGATCACATTAAAGAGAGATGCACTGATAGAGACCTTTGCCTTCAGCTCTGACATTTTTATTCTCATCTCTTTGGTGCTTTTAAAAGTATTGTGTTTAATGGGATACTGTATTATCAGACTTTGCAGATGGGCAGTAATGATTTGAAGTTTGCCTCTTGTTTCTGAAATCACTTTGCTTTGAACCAGTTATAATCTTTCTTCTCTTAGTAGAACACAGCCAAGATGCTTTCTAGATTTACAACCTTGCGCCAAGTACTCCTGTGGAGTAGAGCAGATATTGATGTCAGGCTATGGATGGTGAAAATTGGGCTCAGAAAGAGTAAGGGACTAGTTGAAGTTCACACGACTAGTTAATTCTAGAGTTGAGATTGGAAGCCAGTTCAGATCTCTATGTCTTTCTCTCTCTCTCTTTTTTGATTGGTATTAGTGTTACAAGACGTACACACACACACACTCTTGATTCCACCCTTTGCAATGTACCGTGACACATACTGAATATTGGCACCTGCCTTTTGCAAAAGTAAAGTGACATCTTTTCTCCAAGAGCAAAAATATGTTTGAAAATGCCTCTCTCATCACCAAGGCCACTGTGAATTAACAGTTTATTCCCTGAGTGGTGCTCATTGCAAATGGTGAGGGATGACACACACTGATGTGACTGAAGCAAACAGTCATGATAATTTCAAGGTCCACTGAAACAGCAGAAAACAAGTCAATTGCCACCATCCAATAGAAATGAAGCAACCCGAGGTTTTGCTCCCAGAACCTGAAACCTCATCAACTCAAAACAGCTTATAAGCGTTTACATGTTTATTCTCCCATCTCTAGATAATTCGCACTAAAAGAAGGGACGGATATTGTCAATCTTCCAAAATGGCTGATAATTCCAAAGTCATTTAGATTTGGCTTTGCAACAGGTTTTTATGTTTAGTGTTTGAATTTGGGCTTAATGTATTCTGAGAAATTGTAACATTTTAAGCAACGATAACACAGCAGTGAGAACCGGGAAATAATTTCCGGGCTTTCTTGTTCTGCTTTTTGACTTAACACTTCCTTCTCTTTCTGATCCATAGTGGGAGTGATGGGTGATCTGTCATTGGACCAACTAAGATTGTTTCTGACTCTCTCTCACATATGTAATTATTGTATTTATTTCATAGGATCAATGTGGGGTTGCAAGGATGTGGGATTTACAGGATGCCCAGGTAAATTTTAATTTCAGGTAAATAGCAAATAAGTTTTTAGTATAAGTACGTTTCAAATGTTTCAGATAAACAATGAATAATTTTTAATACAAGTATGTTTCAAATAGTTCAGATAAACACTGAAGAATTGCATTTTGGACATGTTTATACTAAAAAAATTATTCATTATTTATCTGAAATTCTAATTTAATTGGCATTGTGTACTTTTGTATTGTAAACCCGGTAGCTTTTAAGGAGTTATATGAGATAATGTGTGTACAATATCTAGCACATAGCAAATGTTCAGTGAATATTAAAATTATTTTCATAATTGACCTTCTGTAGACCCTAACAAATAATAACTGGCATTTACATATTACTTTACTATTTCCAAAACTACCTCGTATTCATGACTATTCTGATCCTCTTAAGGAATCTGTGATATATCCATGTACCAGATGAAGAAATTAAGCCTCATAAAGATAAGTTTTACTGACGGTAGAGTAATCCACAGTATGCTATTCAGTCTTTTACTTCAATAGACGTGTAGTTTTCTGTTTTCGTTTTTGTTTTTTTTGCAGCTGTGTAATGAGCTTTTTAAGTCAGAGACAATAACTGTTGTGTACTCCATTGCCCAACCAAAAATACTGCTCAGTACATGTGTCCTCAACCAGTGCAACTTCCAGATTACTGCTGGATTCTTCCAATGATGAAAATAGCAATAATATTAATAATAGTAATACATCTTATGATGTACCAGCCGTATTCTAGGTGGCTTACATTTACCGGTATAATCTTCATAGTACTTGGTGAAATAGGGTAACATTATGGCCTTATTTTACGGATGAGGAATCTGAGGCACGAAGAAGTTAGGTATTTTCTTGCCCGGTTGTTTAGCCAGTAAGCGGTGGGGCTGGGAGAGTTTCAGGTGACCTGGCTTAGAGCCTGCACTCTTGTCCTTTGCACTATTCAGACTCCAGCAGTAGAATCAGTGATGACTCAGAGAACATGCACATCTGTAAGCATCTTGATGCACGTTGCCAAAATGCTTCCTGGAAAGATTGTGCCTGTATCCTCTTCTAGTAGGGATTCATGACTGTCTCAATACAGCTTTTTCAGCTTTGGGTATTCTCATGAAAAAAAAAATTTTTTTTTCTTTTTGTGTCTGATAGGTGCAAAATAGTATCTAGTAGTTTTAATTTTTAAAAAGTTTTATTATTTTTTAAAAGATTATTTTTGAGAGAAAGAGGGAACGAGTGTGGGTGGGGCAGAGAGAGAGGGAGACAGAGGATCCCAAGTGGGCTTTACGCTGACAACAGATGCCGGGCTTGAACTCATGAACCGCGAGATCATGACTTGAGCCAGAGTCGGATGCTTAACCAACTGAGCCACCCAGGTGCCCCCTGTACTTATTTGACTACAAAAGGTTGAGCTTTCTTTTTCATATGGTTTAAGAAATTATATTTCTTCTCTTATAAGGCGTCTACTTACATCTATATCCTTTGGTATAGTGCTAAGCAAACCATTACATGAGCCCTACTGTCATGTGTTGCAAATGACTTAATAAAATTTTCCATCTTTCAGTTTTGTGTTTGGACCTTTGGCTTATGAAGTATAACAGTAAAGAGAAGGAAGTAGGTCAGTCTTGTCTTTTGTGATTTCTTCTGTTGCTCTTGTGCTTAGAGAGCAGAGATCCAGGATTTTATTTATTACTTATTATCATTTTTTTAAAATGTTTATTTTTGAGAGAGAGAGAGAGAGAGAGAGAGAGCACAAGCAGGGGAGGGGCAGAGAGAGAGAGAGAGAGAGAGAGAGGGAGACAGAATCTGAAGCAGGCTCCAGGCTCCAAGCTGTCACAGGTCCAGCATTTTACTGGACATTGTAACCCATTGCTTTTTTAAAGGTTTGGTTTAGAATGACTGTCTTCAGCCTCTGAAAATCCTCTGCAGATTCTCCTAACACTTCAGGCGCTTGACCCCTAAAAGATGGTCGGTTTTTCTTTCTGAACCTTTCCTTGCTGACCCCTTTCCCTCCTAACTTCCTCTGAGTGGAACCCTTTGCCCTCTTTGAGGGATGGTCTCTCTGGTAGGATCATATCTGAGAATATTTAAGGAGCAAGGCTAAATGATTTCTTTAGAGCAATCCAGGTTGCTAATCCAGCTGTTCTGAATGGATTAATAAGGCTTTCCATTCTGTCTGCTGCTTTAGCTGACTCCAGTGCGTCTGTGTGTGACCCCAGCATCTCTGTGAGATGTAGTCTTTGCCTTTTCCACAGGAAGGATCAGGAACTAGCGAGTTAGGTGACCCAAGATCTCTGAAACTTATGCAGCCAGGATTACAGCCCGGTTATTCTAACACCTGCCCGTGTGACCTTTTCACTGCTCCAGAGTTTGTATGTATGTATGTATTTATTTTTTAAATCATGGATCCACCCGGACCCTACTCCCTGGTCCATTATTTATTTATTTATTTAATCTTTTTTTTTTTTTTTTTTTTTTTTTTTTTGAGAGAGAGAGACAAAGCACGAACAGGAGAGGGGCAGAGAGAGGGAGACACAGAATCTGAAGCAGGTTCCAGGCTCTGAGCTGTTGGTGCAGAGCCTGATGAGGGGCTCGAACTCATGAATCCCGAGATCATGACCTGAGCTGAAGTCGGACTCTTAACCGACTGAGCCACCCAGGCGCCCCCCCCCGCTCCCTCATAAATGAATGACTTCTTGTCAAAACCAGAGAGCTAAATACTCACAATGTCATTTTTTTCTCTCAAGTATTAGTGTTTAGAAGGTTCTGAAACACTTCGGCTCATATCAGAATGGTATCACTTGGGGACAGGAAGCTCTCTGAGCATTTGCTGTATATGCACACATTTTTGAAAAAGCCAATAAACGGTGACGTGTATATTCTGTTCCTGTAGAAGCCAACATTTTGTTAAAGAGGGTCTTGCTGTTGTACTTAGCTGGTATTTCTCATACGATCACACGCTAGGAAGCTAAGTGTCTTCTGATTATCTTTTGTATCAGCCACAAGATGGTACCCTTGCACAGCCCAGAGAGAGCACGGGTCAGATGTGGGAGAATTCGGGGGTTTATCTTAGGTTAAATGTAGCACAAGCACACAGGTCGTGTCTTTATGTGCTAAAATAGACAAAAGTTGTTCTCCTTCATCACAGGTAAAAAGGAGATTTGTATATGTTGTAATTTGGTACACCCCTTTTCTTTATACCCATGCTCGTGCCCTACAGAAAACCCAGGTTCTGTTCTACAAGAACATTCAGATCCCTTTCGTTTCTGGTGAAGGAGAAATTCGGGGGTCGATCAGGCTTGATTGAAACCCCCCTTCCCTCCAAACCTGGGAGCATTCCTTCTCCTTCGGAGAGTGCTGACGGTAGGGGTCAGTTTTTTTTTTTTTGGGGGGGGGTCAGTTTTACAGAATGGTAAAGGACTAAGAACGGTGTCTTGTGTCAGGAGAAGACAGGCTTTGCCTTGAAGATCAAGCAGATCGAGCAATCAGAGCATTATTTACAATAATGAAAAGTCAGAGCGATGTACATGCTCAACAGTGGGGAGCAGGCTGGGATAGCTCATCTAAGGGCATGCTGTCGCAGATGATCAACGGCAAATTGTAGAAGAATGTTCCATCTCTTGGGAAAATGCTCAAGGCGTATTCAGGTAAAACGTGGATTTCAAACCCGTGTATTCAGTCATGTATGCGCGCGTGTGTGTATGTGTGTGTCGAGAAGGATATGCACAATAACACTGGTTCTGGTTCTCTCTGAAAAGCGTAGCTAACTTTTTTGGCCTTTGAGCGTTACCTGCATTTTCTGTGATGTGGACTCAGTCATCCCGGAGGGCCAGCGGGAAGGCCCTGCTGCTAACAGAGGTCTCATTTCTGTCCTCATGCTGGGGTACATGTGATATCTGGATCGACAGCCTCATCAGAATGGGGGCGGGGGGTAGTTCTCCAAGAAGGAGCTTGGCCTGCACAGGCCTAGCTGTCTTGAGGGCCTCAGACTGGGTCTGCGTGAGATGTCTTCTCTCATTGGCTGGAAGGCCTACTATTGGTTCTTTTAAAATATGCTGTGAGGTGGAAGTTTCAGGATAGTCAAAGTCGGCTACCAGCACCTTCTGTCTTTTTCCTTTGGAGGGGTGGGTGGAGTAGAGGGTTTAGCCCATCAAGGCTATTGCTTCAGAGGAGGGGAGCTGTTCCAACTCCTTTTGTAACTGCTCTGGGAGCAGCAGTACTTGGAAGTTCCAGCATCTAATCAGAAAGCAGCATCACTGAGGTGGCTGCGATGGGCAGGCCCTTCTCTGGGCGTCCGTGGAAGATCAGATAGCAGAGGTATGTATGTATCTGGACCGAGGTTTCTTGTGTCACCAGGGGAAGCATCCTGCCGCCCGTTCACTCCTTGCGAGATGTGAAACATCTCTGTCACAAAGGTGTATACACGTGCTAGAAATTCTTCCATAGTTACAGTTTTGAAAGTCACGTCTTTCCTCCAGATAACGAAAAATCATTAATTTCGCTCTGAGTGTTAGGAAGTCTTTTATAGACTCCAGAAAGAGAGTTTGTCCAGGGGTCATGCATAACATTTGTAGAGTTTGAATGGATTCTTCTTGTGAATTGAGATGGGCCTCGGAAACATACGTGGCTTTAACGGTTCATCATCCTAGAGCAGTGGTTCCCGAAGGCTGGTTTATGGATCGACTCTATCAGAATCACATTGAAGAGCTTTAACCCTCCCCTCACCCCCCAAGCCACTTCCAAATTCTGCTTCAGTAGGTTTTCAGTGGACCCCAAGAACCCCAGCCTCCCCAGGTGACTCTGAAATACATTTGGGATGTCTCTGACATGTTTTCATGCCAGTTGTAAGTGTAAATATGAAGTTTTAACTTGTATGCTGAATCAGTGTAGTCATATACAGTTTGTATTTCAGAGCTCATACACGCATATGCATTTTGTTCTTACCGGAACAGTGGAATCACTGCACAAAACTAACTCAGCTTTTTAATCACTTCTTGATATATGCACCTTCTACCAACATTCTCTCCTGATAAATAAGGAAGAATTTGAAGGAAAAGGAGCTAAGGGTTGCCCTACTTTTCCTTTCCTTCTGTGACATCATTTTCAGCATAAGTGGTTGGCCAATCCTGAGAAGTAACATGATTAAGAAAGAATATGATGAGAACACTTAATCAGACGGCACCTTTGTGTGTTACCATATATGGGAGACAAAAAAAAAAATAGAAAATCTATAAAAAACTGCGCCATGTGGCATTGGGGGCTCAGTTCTTTGGGTACGAACCCAGTTGAGCCATGCTGGCATGAATAAAGTTGCTTCCTAAAAAAAAAAAAAAGAAAAGAAAAGAAAGAATATGATAGGGTCCTTGGTCATTTGTGTTTCTGTCTTTCTATGTTCAAAGCAAATTCTGGTTCAGGTGGAAAAGCGGCCTCTCTAAGGTGTCAGTTTACTCAACTGTAGATGTAACTTGCTCACCTTGTACTCACTTTGAGTCTTCCTGAACTTCCGTGCATGTAGATTTACCAGGACTCTATACTCACGGGGCGTCACACATGCTAAGTGCAGACGCAGCAGCAAGAAACAGCGGCAGACACGCATGCTGAACGTGTCTCCTCTGCTCATGCTTCTGCTCCATTGTTCCATCAGATTTCACTTACGTAACAGAAGTTCAAAGCTAAAATTAGTATGGATCAAAAACGTAAATGTGAGACCTAAAGCATAAAACTCCTAGAAGAAAACATAGGCAGAGGTGTCTTTGACACTGGCCTTAGAAACATATTTATAGGTCTGTGTCCTTGGGCAAGGGAAACAAAAACTAAGATAAACTGTTTGGACTACACCAAAGTAAAAAGGTTTTGCATAGTGAAGGAAACTGTCAACAAAACAAAGAGACAAACTACTGAATGGGAGAAGATATTTGCAAATGATATATCCAGTAAGTGATTAATGTTAATATCTAAAATATATAAATAACTAACATATATATGTTTATAGAACTTAACACTAGAGAAACAAATAACCCAATTAAAAAATGGGCAGAGGAACCAAATAGACATAAAGATGGCCAGCAGATACATGAAAAGATGCTCAATATCACTAATTATTAAGGAAATGGAGATCAAAACCACAGTGAGATACCTAATACCTGTCAGAATGGCTGATATCAAAAAGACAAGACATAATAAATTTTGTCAAGGATGTGGAGAAAAAGGAACCCTTGTGCACTGTTGGTGGGAATTTTTGTTGTAGCCACTATGGAAAACAGAATGGAGGTTCCTCAAAAAGTTTAAAAAAGGACTATACAATCCATGAATTCTACTACTGGGTATTTACCCAGAAAAAATGAAAACACTAGTCTGAAAAGATATATACACCCTATGTTTATTGCAGCATTACTTCCAATAGCCAAGATAATGGAAAGAACCCCATTGATGGATGCTGAAGCTGTGGTATGTGTGTGCATGCGCGCGCGCACACACACACACTCACACACACACACACACACACGGGAGTAGCACTCAATCATAGAAAAGAATGAGATCTTGCCATTTGCAACAACATGGATGGACCTAGAGAGTATTCTGCTAAGTGAACTTGAACAGAGAAAGACAAATACCATATGATTTCACTTATATGTGCAATCTAAAAAGCAAAACCAACTTAAAAAGGCAGAAACAGACCCATAAATACAAAGAACAAACCGATGGTTGCTTGAGGGAGGAGGTGGGAGGATGGTGAAGTGAGGTGGGAAGTACAGCCTTCCAGTTACGGAAGGAATAAATCCGGGGATGAAAGGCACAGCCTAGGGAATGTCGGCAATGGTACTGTCATAGTGTTGCATGGTGACAGATGGCAGGGACACTTGTGGTGAGCGTAGCATAAGGTATAGAGTTGTCAAATCACTATGCCATGCACCTGAAACTGATGTCACATTATGTGTCAACTGCACTTCAGTAACAAAAAAAGAAACTTAGAAAACACATTTCGAGGTGGCAACAGCAGAGCCCTGTGGAGCATAGGTCCTGGGCAGCTGCATAGGTGGTGTACCCATGAATTCCTTCTAGACTAATTCCTTCTGTCTCAGGACACTCCAGCCACCCTTCATAGCATAAGCAGAGTAGATTGAATGGAAGTTACCCAGCTATATCTTCAAAATAGCAGGGATCCTACAGGAAGGGAGGGGGAAGAACCAACACCAGACCTACCATGGAGGCTGGACTAAATAGGGACTGAAACAGACCAGGTGCAGGGATAGCTAAAAAAAAATAGACAGGCAGAGTTGAGCATCCAAAGAAGCACAGGTCAGTTCCATCCACATTTATTGTACAAGATACAAGAGGACTAAGCAGTGGCCTGTACCCTCAAAGCACAGGGTCAGGTCCTCAGGGAGACTTGAGCCAGGCAATAGATTTGAACTTCATTTTGGGAATGGGGAACCACCGAAAAGCATTAAGAGAGGGAGCATGCGGTGATTCTGTTTTTGTAAAGATGACTTTGGCCACAGGGCATTAGCAGGAGGTGACTAAGACAAGGCAAGGGGTGTGGCCAGTCAGACGGTATAGCAATAGTCCAGCATCGAGCAGACCCTAATGAGAGGGCAGCAAGGAGGGCCACTCGCTGGGGATGGCGGGGTGTCCTAACGACAAGTCCAGGCAGGGAAGAGCACCAGAAGTGCTCTCACTGGGTTGGGACTTTGTGGGCAGAACCCCAGCCCTTGGGTCAGAGTGCCTGGAGCTGACGGTGTCTGTCCACGGACAGAACCCAGAGGGAGAGAATCAACTGACGCCTGGGGCCGAGGATTGTCGTGGGTGCAGCTGGGAGGTCAGCCTGGGAGAGGGATTCACTCAGCAGTTCCAGACGGTGCACTGGGGCGACTTACGTGTCTTCTGCCCCAGTCCATCAGGATCTGTCCTGGGCCTGCCTTGAGTGAGTCAGCAGGGGGACGCATTGTGTTTCCTCTCATGAGGAACAGAGGAGATGCCAGTCACGGGAACCGGCCCTCACCACGGTTTGTGTAGGAATCTTTCTAAGAACCCAACAGTTATATTTTTTCTTACCACGGAAGTCAGAATTGTAGACAATACGGATGCATGAAATGAAAAGTCAGTGCAAAGTATAATTCTGCCTGTCCTGGGTCACTGTTAACATTTGGGAATATGGACCTTCAGTAACTCAACTTTGCAGTTTCCCCCCTTAATTTACAAAAATGTGTGGCTTTTACGCTGAATCTAGTTTGGAGGAGTTATATCTTTTCCCCTTTGAAGGAGATCACTTATTTGTGATTCTTATATATTCCTATATGTTTATGTCAAGTCCACATTTCTGGAAGCAGGGCCAGGTCTGTTGTTTATTTTTTAGTTCCCAACAGCATTCTGATTCCTGCTCCAGAGTCCTGTTGGCTTGAGGACTAATTACCTCGAGAAATGTACATGGAGTATGATTGATCGCTATTCCTTAGTTGGAAGGAAGATACAATAATGACTTAAATACAAGATATTTCCATTTTATATTTATTAATATAAAATAATTCAATATATGTTTATTATGTATAGAATACACACGAAATGTATATTTTCAGTCTAGTACATGTGACATTGTGCAGCTCCCATGTTCCCGTCCTTCCCCATGAGCCACTGTTTGAGATCCCATCACCATCCGGAGAGAGGGGGCTGTGAGCAGATCACAGTCCCCAAAGATTTTGACAGTCTGGGATGATGGGCCATGTGAACCAAAACTAGAGATATTTGTCCAGGAGAGATAAGGTCCTATTAACCCAAATCCAGCCAGAACCGCAGAGGAAGCGCGGGGATCTGGTGTGGTGATGTGACGTGTGTGTAAGGGGAAGGTTTGGAGGAGGAGGGTTGCCCATCATGGCAGAATCTGAGGACATGATGCTGCTTCTTGTCTCAAGACTCACGGAAACGAGGACGCTTTCCACGGGTCCAGGAGTCCATGGAAAGATTAACTTTTGGGTGACCACAGTGTGCTGTTGGTTTGCATTTTAGCTCCTGCTTCCAGTTCTTTCCATTCTTTCCCCATCCATCTTTTCCTGCAACCACATGCTTCCTTCTTGGTTGTTGTTTGCTTTTTGGCCATGAACAAAGCCTTTATTAGATAAACTCTCTGTTGATCTGGTTCGTGGTTCCAACTTGTCAAAATCGGTTTGGGATTCTGATGTGTTCCGTGAGCATCTAAGCCAACTCTTCCAGTTACTACACCTGGGCCTTCTGCTTCTCAGGTCAGTGGTTTTTTGTTGGTTTGTTTTTCATGGCACCATACTCTCTCAAGACAATTTACAATTTATGGTAGAACTTCTGGTTAGAAGCCCTCGACACAGGGTAACAGAGATTTGCCCTTTGAGTACTGCTTACGTAAGGAGATCGTACCCAGTTCTTCTAGGAACTGTAGAGTTGGTATTGTTGCTCTCATATGACGGAGGAGAGGCCTTGGAAGGTTCTTTGTCTTTAAGATCTGAGAGCAAACTGGGCACTGTGTATCAGTCATTGCAGAGGACACTTAGGTTTGATAGAGGTCTTTGCTTCCTGAGATTCTTAAAACATCTTTGGGGATACTTCTTTAGAAGACCTAGAAGAGAAGCTGAACGAGCCATCGGGAATTGTCACTGTGGGAGGGCCTCATGGTCTGCTTGGTCAGGATACTGGAGAATCTTTTTATGATGTACAAAAATTCAAAGATGAAACTAATTTCCGAAGAGATGCGCAGCAAGGAAGCAGGTAGGCACCATTTGGGATCTGATTAGAATTCTGAGTCTAGTTCTTTGCATTCAGAACTCGAGAAGTTGGAGAGAATTTTCAGGAAAAAAGAAAACAACATTCTTTTGGGCATCAGTTGTCCTATTTAATGAAGACTTTGTTAACGTAAACAAGATCCTGAGCTTTCTAGCTGAAGCTGCCTGAAGAGGTCTTTTCACACCAAACAGAATTAATTGCCTTATGCAAGTATAAATCAGCAAGTTTGTGGAGACCACCTCCACTTTAAAACAGAATATAATTTGGTAACTAAAAGCCTATTATGGTCCATGCTTCCAGCTTCTTTTCTTTTATTTTTTTTTTAAGATGAGGAACCATCCCAAAGGGTTTGGATGGTTGTGTTTTCATTTTCATTTGTTTCCACATATTTTTAAATTTCTTCTCTAATTGCCTGGTTGACCCATTCATTCTTTAGTAGGATGTTCTTTAACCTCCATGCTTTTGGAGGTTTTCCAGGCTTTTTCCTTTGGTGGATTTCAAGTTTCATAGCATTGTGATCTGAAAGTGTGCATGATATGATCTCGATTCTTTTATACTTATTGAGGGCTGTTTTGTGACCCAGTATGTGATCTGTCTTGGAGAATGTTCCATGTGCACTCAAGAAGAAAGTATATTCTGTTGCTTTGGGATGCAGAGTTCTAAATATATCTGTCCAGTCCATCTGGTCCAATGTATCATTCAGGGCCCTTGTTTCTTTATTGATTCTCTGTCTAGATGATCTGTCCATTGTTGTAAGTGGAGTATTAAAGTTCCCTGCAATTACCACATTCTTATCAATAAGGTTGCTTATGTTAGTGATTAATTATTTTATATATTTGGGGACTTCTGAATTTGGTGCATAGATATTTATAATTGTTAGCTCTTCCTGATGGATAGACACTGTAGTTATTATATAATGCCCTTCTTCATCTCTTATTATAGCCTTTAATTTAAAGTCTAGTTTGTCTGATATAAGTATGGCTACTCCGTCTTTCTTTTGACTTCCAGTGGCATGATACATAGTTCTCCATCCCCTCACTTTTGATCTGAAGGTGTCCTCAGGCCTAAAATGAGTCTCTTGTAGACAGCAAATAGATGGGTCTTGTTTTTTTTTTTTTATTCATTCTGATACCCTATGTCTTTTGGTTGGAGCATTTAGTCTGTTTACATTCAGTGTTATTATCGAAAGGTAAGGGTTTAGAGTCATTGTGGTATTTGTAGGTTTCATGCTTGTAGTGATGTCTCTGGTACTTTGTGGTCCTTGCAACATTTCACTCACAGAGTCCCCCTTAGGATCTCTTATAGGGCTGGTTTAGTGGTGATGAATTCCTTCTGTGTTTGTTTGGGAAAACCTTTATCTCTCTAGGAGTTTACCCAAGGGATACAGGAGTGCTGATGCATAGGGGCACTTGTACGCCAGTGTTATAGCAGCACTTTCAACAATAGCCAAATTATGGAAAGAGCCTAAATGTCCATCAACTGACGAATGGATAAAGAAATTGTGGTTTATATACACGATGGAATACTACTTGGCAATGAAAAAGAATGAAATCTGGCCATTTGCAGCAATGTGGATGGAACTGGAGGGTATTATGTTGAGTGAAATAGTCAGAGAAGGACAGATACCATATGTTTTCACTCATATATGGATCTTGAGAAAGTTAACAGAAGACCATGAGGGGGGGAAGGGGGAAAAAAAGTTACGGAGAGGGAGGGATGCAAACCATAAGAAACTCTTGGATACTGAGAACAGACTGAGGGTTGATGGGGGTGGGGGAGAGGAGAAAGTAGGTGATGGGCGTTGAGGAGGGCACTTGTTGGGATGAGCACTGGGTGTTGTATGGAAATCAATTTGACAATAAATTATATTGTAAAAAAAAATAAAATCTTAAAAAAATTGTTAAAAAAAAATAAAGATGAGGAACCAGGTTTCAGAAACATGGAGTAGTCTAGGCAAGGTCATCCTTCAGGCTTGGGCCAGGGTGTGCCTTAGCGCCAGGGTCTTGTGGACACCTCACCTAATGCTCTTTCTGTTTTCTGCTTCATGATGTTCAGTGTTGCTTTCCGGTTGGTAAAGCTCACTAGTAAGGGCTTTTCAGAGTGACAGAGTTCTTTTCTTTGGCGATATTGGGAACATCAAAAGAAATCTCTTTTAAAATGGAAGAACAAAAGCACCACCTTAAAGAATTACCACCTAAAGCCTGATAGAAATGATTTTAGGATTATTCACTATTTGAGAACAGCCATGCCATGTGATGCTTTCACTGACGCAATTAAGCAAGAGTTGACTGTGGTTGACTTGGGCTGCCTAACAGGAAGCATCGTGCAGTAGAAAGTTCATTGGCTTTGGAATTATACTTGGGTGTGGATTTTGGATTTGGCACATTCTCCCTTATAGTGTCGGCCAAGCCATGTACATCTCTCCGAGCTTCACTTTCCTCACTATAAATTGAAGATAATAATACTTTTCTTGGTGTCTTAATATGTCACTTCTTTTTTCCATTCTAGAATTTACTGCTTCAGACACATTCTCTCAATGAATATCTGTAGTCTCTGTGTTGGGTGTGGAGGGTAGAGGGGTGAACTACAGGCAAGAGTACATGCCCTTATAGAGAACATCTTTTAATGGGGAAGAAAGAGTTTAAATAAGCAGTTATGATTGTCAGGAGTGCTTAGGTAAGGAAATTCAGGGTGCTAAGTTCAGACTGAACAGAGAGATCTATTTAGTCTAGGGATAAAGTAATGCCTCCAGGAGGAGGTGGTATTTAAGTGAAATCTGAACACATTTAGCCAGATGAGATGGGGTGAAGGTGGCAAAGGGGAGTCACAGTTATTCCTAACAAAGACAGCCATCAAGTGTGAGAATACTGAAGGTCTCAAGAGAAAGTCCAGGAAATGTAAAGTGAGGGGGAGGGTGACGGTTGAGAGGTGCATAGGAGATACATCCTCAGGGGCTTAAAAGCCATGGTCATGATTTTGGAAGTTAATTTTTTTTTTAATGTTTTTTTTCAATGTTTATTTATTTTTGGGACAGAGAGAGACAGAGCATGAACGGGGGAGGGGCAGAGAGAGAGGGAGACACAGAATCGGAAACAGGCTCCAGGCTCCGAGCCATCAGCCCAGAGCCCGACGCGGGGCTCGAACTCACGGACCGTGAGATCGTGACCTGGTTGAAGTCGGACGCTTAACCGACTGCGCCACCCAGGCGCCCCAGAAGTTAATTTTTTTAGTTTAATTTTTTTTAAGTTTATTTATTCTGAGAGAGGAAGAGTGAGTGAGCATGAGTGGGGTAGGGGCAGAGAGAGAGGGAGAGAGAATTCCAGTGTCAGTGCAGAGCCCGATGTAGGGCTCAAACTCATGAACTGTGAGATCACAACTTGAGACCAAATCAAGAGTTGGATGCTCAACCGACTGAGCCACCCAGGTGCCCAGGAAGTTAATGTTAAGGGCAGTGGAGAATCCTTAGAGAGCTTTGAGTTTGAGTGATATGATTTTTGTCATCAAAATTAGAAGGCTGTAAATATTAGCTCTTTGGAAAGGTGTATATAAAGGCAGCTATTCGAATGGGCCGATAGGATTGTTCCAGAA
This sequence comes from Herpailurus yagouaroundi, assembly GCF_014898765.1. Classification (NCBI taxonomy): domain Eukaryota; kingdom Metazoa; phylum Chordata; class Mammalia; order Carnivora; family Felidae; genus Herpailurus; species Herpailurus yagouaroundi. The sequence continues at coordinate 16,045,398 of NW_024412430.1, read as the reverse complement.
AGGGCCTTCATCCTTTCGTTCATGGAATTCAGGGCTGTCTTTCTAGTGGAGAATTGGCAGGACTTAGCCATTGTGCTCCACCACAAGGGGGAGCTAGTGGTCTTCCGTGGTCATGTAATTTTTCTGTTGGCTCCTTGTCTAATGACAACATGGCAGCACTGGCAGTTGGTTCAACTGTTGGCCATTTTCCAGGCGCAGGGCCGTTATGGCAGTTGGTGGTTGGTAAATTCCGTCCCTGCTCTCTGTGCTCAACCATATGTCCAGACCCTACTGGCAGTCCTACTGCTGGAGTCTCCAGCCAGCTCAGAACAAAGACTCAGTCTGAAAAGGCCTCTCCCTGTCACCATCGCAATCACTTGAGCATTTATGCTCAAAACAGCTCTCTGACAGGAAAACGTTTGTGTTCCTCCGGAATGTGAAGGAAGGTTCATGGTTTTTAAAATTCATGAATTGCGTGGAATGGAACGTTCCTTCTCCGAGTACAGGAAAGAAACAGAGAGGCTGTGTCTTCATGACACCCAAACTGTGGGTCATCTCAGGCAGGAAAAATCTAGTCAAACCAGTTATTTGGCATGGTGTAGACCCCCTTAGCCTCCCCTCCAAAGAAAAGGTTGTAATTTTTTTTTTTTTCACTTTTCAACTTGTCGCATTGGATTCACTTGAGAGTACTCTGGCTTAGGTAACCAGTTGAAGAAATTCAAGGTTTCTTTTTTCTGTTTTAAATTATTGGAAGTTAATGGTACGGGCTGGGTATATGATCAAAGTAATCCAACTAAAAGATTCAAATGGTCTGATTTTCTTTGGTTGGCTACATACAGCATAAGGATAGGATAGAGCCTTCGGAAGTTGTGAGGTTTATCTTTAACTGTCCTTATCACCTTTTCCATGTTCTTGCCTGCCCCTTTGGCCTATTTCTTCTTGTCCTCTGGGTGCCCAGTACTTTCAGACCCAAGATGAGACTTCACTTGCCCACCATGGCATTTCCAAGGATGTCTCCTGGCCTGCCAGATTTTTCTTCTACACCTTTGAATGAATCCTTAGAGCTCCTGAGTTTGAAACAAAGAAATTTGATTGCATTGAAATACTGTAAGATAGGGGCACTTGTACCCCAATGTTTATAGCAGCACTCTCAACAATAGCCAAATTATGGAAAGAGCCTAAGTGTCCTTCAGTTGATGAATGGATAAAGAAATTGTGGTTTATATACACAATGGAATACTATGTGGCAATGAGAAGGAATGAAATACGGCCCTTTGTAGCAATGTGGATGGAACTGGAGAGTGTTATGCTAAGTGAAATAAGCCATACAGAGAAAGACAGATACCGTATGTTTTCACTCTTATGTGGATCCTGAGAAACTTAACAGAAACCCATGGGGGAGGGGAAGGAAAAAAAAAAAAAAAGAGGTTAGAGTGGGAAAGAGCCAAAGCATAAGAGACTCTTAAAAACAGAACTGAGGGTTGATGGGGGGGTGGGAGGGAGGGGAGGGTGGGTGATGGGTATTGAGGAGGGCACCTTTTGGGAGGAGCACTGGGTGTTGTATGGAAACCAATTTGACAATAAATTTCATATTTATAAAATAAGAAATACTGTAAGATTATAATAGAGTCTAATATGTGAATGTAGGAGCACCCAGCATACTTTCTAGCTCCTTGACCCTTGTGGAGAGGGGGATGGGTGTTGCAATCTACATGAAGATTTTGATGGCCCAAATGAATTCTTGGTGTAGGCATTCTAGATCTTCAAAACAAGAATCACAAAATGATTCCCACCCCCCCCCCCCATATTGTGGAAAATAAATACTTTGGTGGCTGGGGCAGTGGGGCGAGTTGGAGCAGGACTTCACAGCGCTGCCTGTGGGTTAGTCATCTATGATTGATTGATGGTGTTTTTGGAGTCTCGACCATTGTCCATCCACGTGAACAAGTCAGGGTGAAAGAGGCAGCACAGGAGTTCCCTGCACTTGATCTGCTGTGTCTCATCTGCAGGTGGTGGTTTTCATATGCTTAAGCTGTGCGTATTTCACCTGCCTTCCCCGCCCCATATACAACCCTTGTCATGTCTATGGAAAGCAGAACTACTCTTTGATGGTAGTGTCTGGAAAAGACCTACAGCAGATACAAAATCTTCCAAAGAAGTGAATTCCTCTTTTATAAAGAAATCCTCTTGTAAGGACATGGATCTTTTTTTGTAAGTGAAGAATACCTCACTTCTTTTCATTCCAAAAGTTTATAGTTTTCATATTTTAAAAGCAATACACGATCAGGGCGCCTGGGTGGCTCAGTCGGTTAAGCATCCAACCTTGGTTCCTGTCGTCATCTCGTGGTTCATGAGTTCAAGCCCCGCATCAGGCTCTCTGCTCTCAGCGCAGAGCCCGCTTTGGATCCTTCGTCTCCCTCTCTCTCTCTGCCCCTCCCTGCTTGTGCATGTGTGTGTGCGCTCTCTCTCCTTCCTTCTCTAAAAAATAAACATTAAAAAAGACATATTTCAAAGCAATACATGATGACAGTATAAAGATACAGAATATAAAGAAGAAAATAAAAAAGATGAGCACGATCCTATTTTTAGAGAATAATCACTCTTGAACTATTAGTGTTTCAGAAAATTTGGAACTTTTCAGTTACTTTTCTCTGCATACACAGACATTTTTCAAACAAATGAGTGGGACTGTATTATGATTATTACTTTGTAACCTGATTTTATTCACTTAATTACATATTGTGAGCACCATTTATACCATCATTTAAATTGGAAGTACACCATTCCTTTGCCTGAAAGTACTATCATTGACTGAAGCGATGTAACCAATCTCCCACTGATGGAACTTCACACTTAAAAATGGCCAAATGTCCTACCCTGAGATTTACCCTTTTTGAGGGAAGGAATATGTAGATGTTAACCAAAAGTACTGTGGTCCTCAGTTTCATCTAGGGGTTCAGAATTCACTAAAGACAGAGACCCAAGGCACACAGAGGTTTGGAGAGGGATTGGCTATCATGTTTGGTGCTAGTTGTTCAGTAGACTCAAGGGTATCTTAAGATCCAGTGAGAGTAAGCCAGTGTTTCCACCCTCACAGTGAGCACCATGAGTATTCCATTCAGTTTCCAGCCAACTGTAACGTGGGAGGGCAGATTTTATGACTTGACCACGCATTTTGTGTCAACTCTGGGTGTTCTCAATATTTAATACGCAAGTCTCTATAGGAATTCTATCCAGACTGCTATCGAACTGGAGTTACTTAAAGGGGAATTGAAGCAAAGGTTTGATGACTATAGAAACCTCTTTTGTAACACAGTACAAGACCCCATGCTTGCTCTGCTTCCTGGTAACTGGCGACACTGTGGGAGCCTCGCGTGAAGAATTGCCACAGGGCATTGTAACCTGAAGTTTATTAACTTCACCAGGCATCCCACTCTTGTGAGATTATTTTAGCTGGCACAAAGGGTCGATCAGTGTTAGTAGCATGTGTGTATGCATTTTTAGAGCAGAAGAATTAAATGAACTCACTGTGGGTAGAGCAGAGATACAGATGAAAAACTGGTGTGCTTGGAAATGTTGCTGGAAATGTATACTTGGAAATGTTTATTGAGGATGTGATACAGGTGGAAAGAATCTATTCTGGATGGAACAGTGTTACAGAAGCTGACCACTACGATGCCTTTCTTTCTCTCTCTCTCTCTCTCTCTCTCTCTCTCTTTCTTTCTCTTTGTTTCTTTCTTTATTTCTTTCTTTCCTTCTTTCTTTTCTTGTTTACTTATTTATTTTTGAGAGAGAGAGGGAGGAAGAGGCAGAAAGAGAGGGAGACAGAGAATCCCAAGCAGGCTCTGCACTGTCAGTGCACCTAGGTGCCCCAAGGTGCTTTTCAGTGCTAGCAGCTCAGATGCTAGGAAACGCCTGTTGGACAGGACTGTTGCTACTACAGTATGTGAGATTTCTGCTCCAACATGTGTTTGACTTCTATGCTCCTTAATTATGCTCGGGGCAGTTTAATCATTTTATTATTATTATTATTATTTTTATAAAATAATAACTCCATCACTTACTTTCCAAAGTTGTCACTACTTTTTTGATCTTATCCCATATTCTTCTTCAGTGTGTGCGTGTGTGTTTGTGCGTGTGTGTGTGTGTGTGTGTGTGGCAGGCATTGGGTCACAGATTAATAAGTAGAGAAGTCACTGGATGGATGGGGGCAGGTTAATTTTGATCATTTGTGCCCTAAAGGTCTCTAGTCGCTTGGTGCTAAAGCAGTCAAGTTGTTTAAGACCATCTTCGGTTTATTGGTTCTTCTGTTCCTGGTGGTTTCCTAGATGAAGGCTGTCTCTTGGGATTAATGAAACTGATCTCCAGTTGACAGAGTAAATAAGGAGTCAGTGTCCATCTCTCCTCTCACCTTTTCTTTCTCCCCGGCCTTCGTCTTCTCTTTGGGGCATCAACATTTCCCCATCACTACCCTCTTCTCTGCTTACTTTCTTTACCTCCTCAATAGGCATCTCTGGTCCAGTTTCTCAGATACAGGCATCTTTTATGTTTTCGTGTCATTCCCCGGCATAATAGCCGGGTTGCCTGACACGCTCTTTAGGTCCCGCAGAGTTTACTCTTTTTGTTTAGCGAAGTGATGTGCGGAGAGCTGGATCCCCAGCTTTTCTGTGCTTTCACACCCATCCACCTCTTTTCTTGGGCGTCACCTGCGGGCCCAGCGAGTGCTTTTCATCACAAGAATAATGTTCAGACTTTGCCCCTGTGAAGTAAGATCCCTTTCCCACTGGAGTCCTTGAAGGTGGCAAACACATGACCATGAGCAATTTTAAAGGAAATTCATCATAAAGTGCCTTTTTTTGAGTGTTGTTTGAAAAATAAGCTGTTGCTATAGGATTTTAATAAAACTGGCCCCATGCCGAGATGGAAAGCGTGTGTCATCAACTACAAAGGGAGCTTCAGCTGAGAGGGCTCATTTTGGGATGAAAATTGTCTTCCTGTTTTCTTACTACATCAATGATACAGCAATTTCTTTTATAATTTCCAGTTGTGCACAAGCCAGTCAGCAGAAAAATGAGACTTTGCTTTCCTTCCTAGCTGAGAGAATATTCTTTTTAAAAGAATGAAACACAGATAAAAAGAAGGAAGAAGGAAAGTAATAGGGGGAAAAAAATCCATGGCAAAAACATTTAAAAACTCCTTGGCGGGTTTCAGGGAAAAGAGATTAGTTTGATACACAATGAGCTGTCTTAGATCTTGTGTTAGCAGTTGCCTCTCCAGGAAGACAGGGCTCTTAGGGGGGACTGATGAGTACTTCTTAGTGATTCAGTATGGTGTGAGTAAATGTATCCTCCTTCGCTGACCATTTGTCTCTTCCTTATTTCTGCTTTATAAGCTAGAAAGAGAATGTCAGTGGATCATTGGAATTTCACTCAGATTTTTCTCATTAAATTGTTCACACATTTTATTTCTTTTGGGTGGGGGGAGGACAGTTAACCTCCCTAACTTGCAAAAACAAAATAAAAACTTGAAAGATTGCAAGGTCTTTGCCTTTACCATTAGGGTGGGAGCTTCGGATTAGGCTGTAGATTTTCTGCTGATAGTTAGTCAAATGTAGGGTTTCTTTTTATGTGTTTATTTTGAGTTAGAGCGCAAGTGGGGTGAGGAACAGAGAGAGAGAGGGAGGGAGAGAGTCTTAAGCAGGCTCCCCGTTGTCAGCACAGAGCCCCACATGGGGCTCGATACCACAAATGATGAGATCATGACCTGAGCCAGAATCAAGAGCTGGACGCTTAACCAAACGAGCCACCCAGGAGCCCCCGAATTTAGGGTTTTAAGGTGCAATAAAATCATCATGTTATGACAAGGTCAGGAAATGTGGTTAGGAGCCTTCACTAACTTTTGATGCCAAGTCAGGATTAGCTTTCAGAGTTGCTCCATACAAATGTGGGCATCTGGAAGCTTGGGCTTCCAGCCAGAATCTGTCCTGGGGTTGATCTTGGCCCCTTAGGTGAGGCATCTGGCGAGGAATGGTTCACACACCACAGCTTTGTAAGTCTAAGTCTCCCAACCATCAGATTGTTTTTTTATGACAACCGTTGGCTTAGATTGGACTCCCTAGGAAAGGGGGCATCACCTCTATGGGAGTGAGGGAAGCAGGGTTGCGCAGAAGGAGGGGCTGAACTGCCTGCAGTTGCAAGAGAGATTTCAGCCAATCCCTGGGATGGTCGGAGGGGTCCGTTCTGCAGATGACAGGGCCAGGCCTCGGCACTCCCCTACATCTATGGTTATTGCATAAAGGCTGTCCCCAGGGTGGGATATCACCTTGAGAGAAGCAGCCCCTTGTGCAGAGGCCAGCTCCTGAAGAGGGGCAGCTGGGAGCTGTCAGCAGCCACCATTGCCAGCAACGTCTTGCATAGGAGTGAGGGCTTTTTAAAATTTTTTTTTTTATTTTTTCCCCATTTCTAAGATATAGCCAATGATACCAACTTCATGAGGTTAAGGTAAAGAATAAATGAGATCATCCTTGTGAAAGGCAGAACTTGACTTGGTAAATGCCAAGAGCTCAATGCACATTAGCAGTTATTATTTAAGTGACAGCAATTGGATATTACTGGTAATTTTTGTACCAGCATTCTTAGCCATCAGCCACATTTGTGGAGCTATTGAGTGGTGCTTTCTGGGTTGCAGATGCATGCGGGCTGTGGGAGAATGACTGTGGCTCTGAGGTGAATCCTGCTTCTCTTATGATAACCAGGCGTACTCAGTCACCTGCTCTTCTGCTGTTGCTCCTTCTTACTCGTGGAAGACACACCGAGACACAGGACCCTTTTGTGGCAGTCAGTCGCTTAGGTGATGCCTCGAGTCGTGTGAACCCTGCTGCCTCTTTGGGAGCAAAGAGCACTGTGTGCATAAGGCAAGTGAGGAAGTCTGAGCAGGTGTGGCAGAGGGAATGCTGACTTCATTGGGGTGTGGAGAAGATCTTAGGTGTGCTTTAATTTTGTACTTCAAGGTTTTGCCATTTCTGGCAGTCCTGTGTGTGTGTGTGTGTGTGTGTGTGTGTGTGTGTGTGTGTGTGTATTCAACATTTGTCTCAACATGGAAAAAGTAAGAATACATACTGGTGCTTGCTTTTCCTTACCATCAAGATTAATTATTTTTCAAGGTAAATATTGACTGAGGTGGAGACCAGGGCAAGCCTGTGCTTTTCAGCTCAATAATTCTTGATGATTTCTTCAGCGGAAATCAATGTCTGCTTATTGTACTCCCAAGGGCCAAAGCAGGCAACTCTACCTTTTAAAATAAATTTTACTTCTAAAATTAAATTAAAATCTGGGTCTTGGCATCTCGTGGGTACTGGGTACTCCTGGGTTCTTTCTACAAAATGTTAAATAAACCATTTATTGGATCTCTTGCTGCTGTCACCAGGCAGAAGCTATTACTGCTCTGCACATGGGAGGGAATCATTATAAGGTGAGCAGCTGCTACTCCAAGGAGTCAGCCAGAAAGACGGTAGGGCTTGGTCTCAGTACAATAGAAATAACAATCAGAAATGCGTCCTGATCTTTGTCGTAAAGGAGGATCAGTAGCTGTTTATGTCTGCCTTGGGCTGCTGGTTCCAAAAGCGGTCCAGGCGAACCTGCAAGGTCAAAGCAGGAAAGGAAAGAGAAGGTCTGATGGGTCCCATGCCGGTTCAGCCGCAGCAGCGGTGGAACCAGTGAGAGCTGTGAAGAAGCAGGTGTGTGGGGAGACGCGCGAGTGCACAGCCGTGGGCGTTCCCGGACGTTTGGGGTTTGGTAGATAACAGAACAACGGTAGCCCTTGACTTGGTCGGGAGAAGCCGCTTTGAACTCCCGGAGAATGGTAACTAAGATGACCGTCCAGAATGATTCCCTCTGGTGAACTGTGCGAGCCTCCTGTCTCTGTAGGCTGCTATGGTCTCACCGGGTGGAAATGTCAAGGATGAAACTGGTGACGAGTTTTAAGGACTGAGGCGCCCAGCCAGCCTGGGATTTAGGAACCTAGCTGTCTGCTGAATTGCAGCCAGCCTGGGAGGGTTTTGGAGCAGAGGAGTGGAGGGAGCAGCGGAGGAAGCAGTTCTGTAAGATGAGTCTGGTTGTTCCCAAGACCTTACTTGTTACAGGGACCTTTTACGCGCTGGTCTCATCTGCTCTGAAGAGAGACCTCGCTGTATAGGCTTGTTTGTGTGAAGGCTGGCCAGGGAACCCAGCCACATTGTGTGCACACCCATGCCTCGTGCACACGTGCACCGCTGTGCCCGCCCTCTGGGAGCACTTGTGGAATGACTGCTCGTATGAGGTCTGTTACGGCCGCATGAGTGTGATGCACAGACCACAGCCCTGTGGACCTAAGTAGGGGGAATGTAAGAACTATGAAGGCAAAGACTTTTGTCTCCTTGGTCCCTGATACATCCCCGGCACAGAGTGGGGGCCCCATAAATACCTGTGGAGTGAAAGAGGCTGTATTTTACCAGTTAAAACAGCAAGATTGACACTCCCAGGAACAAAGTAGAGAATCCCTCTGGACGATGAGCCCTTTGCCTGGGTTGGGACTCAGCACACTCTTCAGTACATAATCCCGAATTACTGAATGAACGGGTGCACTTTGTATTAGTCTAGTTTTTTTTGCAATTACAAAAATAATACTTGTCCATGGTAAACACATGTGCGTGCACATACACACACACACACCCTAAAAAAACGGTGTACAACTGAAAGTAGAACTCCTTGTCATGGTAACTGTTCAGCAGCAACTAGTATTAATGGTTTATATGTCCTTCCAGAAATTTTCTGTGTGTGTGTGCGTGTGTGTGGTGTGTGTAAACAAAAACATATACACGCAGATGTGGGAACATACTCTACATTGTTTTGCCCTTGGTTTTCTTACCTTAGTGTTCCTTTTCAGATTATATAGATCTGATAGATCATATAGATCATCAGATCATATAGATCAACAAAGGCATTATATCCATAGAATCCTATCATGTAGATGTAACATACTAATTTTTTTAAAAAGGGTTAGCGTTTATTTTTGAGAGAGAGAGCCAAAATGTGAGCGAGGGAGGGTCGGGGGTGGGGGGGAGACACAGAATCCAAAGCAGGCTCCAGGCTCTGAGCTGTCAGCACAGAGCCTGATGCAGGGCTTGAACATGAACCGTGAGATCATGACCTGAGCCGAAGTCCAACACTTAACCGACTGAGCCACCCAGGTGCCCCTGTAACATAACTTATTTAATCATCCTCCAAATTTTCATTGTTAGGAATTATTTGCCGTTTCAAACAACATGATAGTGAATGTCTTTGTCATGCTTGAAGGACACCATCGACATAGCCTCAGTGATAATGATGCCTCTGAACCTGACATCGTGCAACATGGTGGCCCTGATCCTTATACTTCGTTCTTTGCATACGTGTCTAAGTATTTTTGTGAGATAAATTCCTAGAAGGACAACTGCTGGATCAAAGGCTACACTCATCGTAAATTTTGATATCTAATCCCCAAAATGTTGGATCATGTTAACGTGAATCAATTGATGAATCATTTGAGGGGGTTTGCATTAGAGAGCTTCAGAAAAACAGAATATATATATTTTACTGGTTCTGTGTATATATGCACATATATGTATGTATGTATTATATATATACACACACAAATATAGAATATTTACACATGAGTAGATTTATTATAAGGAATTGACTCATGTGATTACAGATGATGAAAATTCCCAAGATTTGTAGTAGCCAAGCTGAAGACCCAGGAGAACTTATGCTGTATTTCCTTTGAGTCCAAAGGCCTGACAACAGAAGCCCCAAAGGTGTACGTTCTAGTCCAAGTCTGAGTCTGAAGGTGGGAGCTGGATGTCCCAGCTTGAAGAATCTTACTTAGCCTTTTGTCCAGGCCTTCACCAGATTGGGTGGTGTCCACCCACATTGGAGAGGGCCGTCTGCTTTACGCAGTCTATCAGTTCGAATGTTAATCTCATCCAGAACCACACAGACATACATACTCAGAGTAATGTTTAACCAGACATCGGAGCACCCTGTGGTCCAGTCAAGCTGGCACATAAAGCTAACCATCACAAGATCATTCCCCAAAGATTAAAAATGAGGAACAAATACGATTCTCTGTTTTAATGCAACGTGAGACTAAAATATGACTTTTGTTTCTGTTCCATTTGCATAAGTAAGTGCACTAATACTCAATGATTCATACACGTTACATTTTGTTTTTAGATCCTTAGTCTTCGGAAGCTGTAAGATTTAATGCCAGTAAATATATTCCACCTTTTTAAGCACTCATTAATATGTTAATGCCAACCGTAGTGGCTGGCATAATGCTCTCCATGAAAGTCCAGTTTAGCCTTCCTTTTACGTGTGTAATCTTGAAAACATCATGGGCACTTTATATCCAAAGGGCTTCGGGATCAAACCTTTAGCGATTTTCTTACTGATGTTTCTCAGCTTTTAGTTCATCAGCAAATTCCAAACTCATCCTTGATGATTTTTATTGCCGTAATAGTCATTCAATTTCATTTAGAAATGAAACAAGTGGCCTTTGATCGCATACTCTTTGCAAAGCCTGATGCACTCTATTGAATCTGCTGTGTTCCCTTTGTATTCTAAAAGCAGGAGCTGCACTAGAGACAGCTTGACCTTACCGTGAGAAATAGCATTTTATCACGAAACTTGGCAGAGCCTTCAATTTCCTCCCGTTTAATATCTGTCAGTCATTCTTATTGTCCAGGAAACATTCTCTCCACTCTCCATGTGAAAGTTGTTATCTCTGGTGGCAGATACACTTCTCTGGGGCCAGATCATTCTCATCCCACAGCTCAGTCATGTTGCATTGCTGGATCCCTGTGCAAAACCACTCGTGTTCTTTCAAGTGTGGCTGCAGAGTTAATGATGCAATAGAAAGACCCTGGATTCCCTGCACACACCATTGTTACCCCCTCGTCCCCCTGAATGGTGTGCCAGTCTCTTTGAGCCTAGTGCTGAGCCCAGTGGGCATAAAAAAGAGGCTGAAATGAAGGGAGGAGGTCATGTTTATCAGATCACAGTGTTGAGCTGGAAGGGACTTTAGGTTTTTTCTGATTATAACCCTTCATCATGAAGGCAAGAAAGCTGAGGTCCCGGAAGGGGTACTGACTCGGCCAAGACCACCCAGCTCACTGGTGTCAGAGCTGGGGCCGGGAAGCATAAATACGGATTCACAACTAATTTAACTGAGGTGTAATTTGCATACCCTAAAATGCACAGAACTGAAGTATCCAGCTGATGCGTTTTGAAAAATGTACGTATCTATGTAACTGTAGCCAACACACCAGTCAGGATCTGGAACGTTTCATTGCCCTCAGGAATTGCTCAATGCTTCTTTCTAGTTTTAAAGTAGATTTTTGTGGGGTGCCTGGGTGCTCTGCTGGTTGAGCGCCTTACCGTTGATTTCAGCTCCGGTTGTGATCTCACTGTGAGATCGAGCCCCGTGTTAGGCTCTGTGCTGACAGCGCGGAGCCTGCTTGGGATTCTCTCTCTCTTCTCTCTCTGCCCCTGCCCCACGGGCTTGCATGTGCCCTCGCTCTTTCAAAATAAACTTAACAAAAAAATAAAGCAGGGTTTTAAGGGGCACTTTGGTGTCTCAGTCAGTTCAACGTCCAACTCGATTTTGGCTGACAGCATGGAGCCTGCTTGGGATTCTCTCTCTCCCTCTCTCTCTGCTGCTCCCCCACTTACATGTGCACATGTGCGCGTGCTCTCTCTCTCCCTCTCTCGCTCTCAAAATAAATAAATAAACTTAAAAAAAATAGAAGTAGGTTTTTGATTCCTGATCTAGTGTTTTGCTACCATAGACCCTTTCATCAGTGTATATGCACATGCGTCATTTGGTGGAGAGAGCCTGGGGCTGGAAATAGAGTACCTGGGCTCTTGTTCTAGTTCTTGCTCGATGAACTGAAGGATATTAGGCCAGCAGTTTCACCGAGTCAGTGTCTCTGCTGGGGATGGGGTACACACGGAGGGCCAGATTATAAATAAAGGTGATAAGGCTTGCTTTTCGTTCTTCCTACCCTTCTGAGAACCTTCTTCTAATTCCTGGGCTATAAAGTGTCACTTGCTCTAGCTAGCTCCTACTTGATTCTGTACTGGTTTTGAGGTAGTCTAGATAACATCACAAAGTGTCAAGGTTATTAATAACCCTGTTCCTGGAAGCACTTGTATTGAATAATTGTGGTGACATCTATAGTTGATTGGGACCTACCCTGTATCAGGCATCAGTTTCAGTAGTCTGTACACGTTGCCTAAATAGATGTTGCCTTATACAAGCCCTGTAAAGTTGTGGGGTTTTACATAAGGCTATCTGAGGCTTGGGGAGGTTAAGTGTCTGGCCTGCAGCCTTAGGAGAGGTTTTATTGGGACTCAGATCAGCACAACTCCAAAGTCAGGACACTTTCCACTCCGTTCCTTTGCCTCTGGGGAACTTTTTGGAGGTGACAGTGCCTTCGCCCAAAGGGATGCCTCTTTGAGGGTGGAATTGTAGCATATCCTCCTGGAGGGAGGACAGCTGCCCAGGGAGTTCATGGACAGCTTCTGCATCCTCCCAGTGCTGCCTGTGACGTCCTCCTGGTTCCAGGACCACCGTGTGAGAGGCCTGACAAAGTGAACAGCATATTGCCTGTGTTGGTGCAGCTATGCTTAACCATGTTGGGGCGATCGATGCCCTGGGGTCTTGGCTTCAATACGATGGGGCAGATGGGTTCTTGAGGGCAGGCAGTTATTACAGACAATATTGGCTATAAAAAGGGGGATTCCAGGCCAGAGTGCACAACTATGTGTTAATTATAGCGAAAGGGAAAGGAATTATCACTTACTCATTCAGGGAAATAACTCTGTCCAGGGACCTCATGCCCGCTAAAGGGGTGCTCTTTCCTTCTCCCCAGAGCATGAACAGAGGCGTCCTGGCTTAAGGGTGTGAACTGAATCTTGCAAAGAAAAATGCTTCGGAAGCGTGGCGTTCCGGTTAAGGCACCTAATTTCATTCGTATACCCCTGCTTGTCATTGTCAGACTTGCAAGTTTAGCATCCTGGTCTTTTAGAGGGCCCCCTTAGCTACGAAGGGTTTTCCTGAAGTGGTGCAGCAGAGACTGTGAGAAGGGAAAACAACTCAGCAGCTGTGGGTGCCAAATTAAGTACAGCACATATAATTCAGAACATAGGTCTTGTGCAGGGCACAGGCGAGCACCGTTCTGCTGTGGAGCTTCGGGAAGGGACCTGAGTCTGTCTCAGGAGTGTCCCCGGCTCCAGCCTGCTCCCACTGGCGGCCCTTTTCGGTAGCTTTTTAGCTGGACCTGCTGAGAGACACTGTTAGGTGAGGAATCAGTGTAACACACAGAATTGTTGGTAACACACAGATAAACGTGCTGCCTTTGGCCAATACCTGGGGACAGTTCTGGGGATGCCTTAGTTGTTTCTGAGCTGGGCTCAGTGCAGAGACAAACTAGGGCCCCTGGACTTTGGAGTGCTGAGGCTCAGTGGGGTTGGTGAGCTTTGGTGCTGGTGAACCCCACACCTCCTCCTCATCTTTCATTTTTGTGTATTTATTTTTTAATGTTTATTATTATTATTTTCTTTATTTTTGAGAGAGTGAGAGACAGAGCGCGAGTGGGGGAGGGGCAGAGAGAGCGGGAGACACAGAATCTGAAGCAGGCTCCGGGCTCCGAGCCGTCAGCACAGAGCCGGACGCGGGGCTCGAACCCACGAACTGTGAAATCATGATCTGAGCCGAAGTCGGACGCTTAACTGATTGAGCCACCCAGGCACCCCTGCTCTTCATCTTTTAAAGAAAGCTGCCTGAGGTCAGAGACCTGAGGCTTTATAAAAGGAGATCATATAGCAAGCAGTTTCACGTGCAGCAAGACAGTGGAGGCTTTGAGGGGTTGCTTGGCTACAGCAGTCTGCACCCAGCTTGTGGTTCTGCCTGATCGGTGGGACAAAGAAATCTGGTCACCTTTGCCTCAGCAGTTTCAGCCTTTCATGGCATAGGGATGTCAGGCTAGAATGCTTCTCAGAGTTGGAGAAGACAGAGAAATTGGGTCAAGTTGCGCTTGTTCATCCCGGGATCAAAGATAAATCCGAGTCTTGGGAGGTGGCCACCATATCCAGGCTGACATAACTTTCCAAAGAGCTAACTAACCTCCTGACCAAACCAGTGAACCAACAAACCATTAAGGACTGGAGCTCTGAAGCCGTGCAGGGACCCCACGTTTCAGCCTGAAGGGCTGTCACTTACACCTGCTAAATGTGTAGAAAACAGAACTTGCTTTGTGTACCAGGGGATATGTTTTTCTTTTACAGTTCACAAAGTCATTCTGTGGTTCGCCAAACAAACAGTAGTCATTGTTGGGCAATGCTTGAGAACATTCATTTAGGACCAATTTATTCTTTCGACCATTCCATCCAAATGTTGTTTCCCAGGGTCTGTTGCCACAAGGGAACAAGGGTACGCTGAGCTGCTCGACACCACACCTTGCCCTTCAGGCCAGCCGTGGTCCTGACCGTCTCCCCTCTGGTTGCCTTGGTCCTGATAATTTCTCTGCCCATTAAAGCCTACGGGTGGTCACTGGAAGAAATTTCCCTACACAGAGCCTAACCCAGCCAGAATTTACTTTAATGGTCATCTGTAAGAGGAGTGGCTCCTTGGTTATCATCTGTGCTCTTTAATACCGAGGGTGAGGAAAGGCTCTTGGTTTTACCCAGGATACACCACACCATGCCTCAGCCGTTCACGTGTCCATGCTCTCGCAGGCCAGAAGGACCCAAGGTGAATGGTGAGCTATTTTTAATTTGGAGATCAATGACCGAGGAATCTCACACAAAGAGCCCAGTATAAGTTTACTAGTCACAGGCAAACCTCAGGTTTTCCCCTTGTTCCTGAGCCATATCCCTGCATGACCTTGAGAAAATCAGTTAGCCACCCCAAAGAGGGTGCTTCTGGGTGTCTCCTGAGCTTTACTGATGTTAGCAAAGCTCAACAATGGCCGCATTTTTTATTTAAAGGAAGGAATAGGGTGAATGAGACAGGCTTCTTTTGTAACTACAGAACTCTTTTCCATCCCAGTTGTGAACCTTACTTCATGAACGCGATGCTTCAGGCTCACACTGAACACTTATTTTATGAAAAGGAGAATATTTTACAAAATGGTCTCATTTATTCTTAACCAAGAACAGCTATTAACCCTCTGGGGGTTAAATCAAACTTCTTAGTTCCAAAACACAACTCAAGTAGAAGCACTATAATTTTTTTCTCCAGATTCAGAATCCTGAATTTTTTTTTAAAAGAAAACTGTACATTCATTTTCTCTGAAAATGACAATTTGTGCTCCAGATTTCCAGCTCTGTGATAAAATTGGATTCTTTGAAGAGGCTTAGAAACTAATTTGAAAAACCTAAGGCCCATCAATAAATGACAGAGAGTCCTTTGGGTACCACTTCCTGCTCCCTAGTTGAAGGAACCACAATATTTTGTTCAAAACAAAATCTTCCGTTATCCTCTGATGTCCATCATTAGGCAATCCAGATTACATACTTTTTGCCTATGAAAACTTCACTAATTCTGACCAATTAAGTGGGAAGTTGATTTTCAGTCACTGTAAAATCTAACGGAGAATTCTTAGAGAAACATATTTTTATGTTTTTTAAATATATATTCTAATACTTATAATTAGCACTAAAACACTAAATTTTCTGACACATGCAAAAAGATTTCTTCTCGCTCCCGTCTCTCCCAATTTTGATTTATATTTTGTTTAGTTGTTTTTAATTTTTGAAATAAAAAACATACAGAACAGTCTGAAGAATAGTAAACTATACTATACCCATTGTCCATTAGCATTTTATTATATTTGCTTTTGATCTTTTTTTTTTTAAATTTTTTTTTTAACGTTTATTTATTTTTTTGGGACAGAGAGAGACAGAGCATGAACGGGGGAGGGGCAGAGAGAGAGGTAGACACAGAATCGGAAACAGGCTCCAGGCTCTGAGCCATCAGCCCAGAGCCCGACGCGGGGCTCGAACTCACGGACCGCGAGATCGTGACCTGGCTGAAGTCGGACGCTTAACCGACTGCGCCACCCAGGCGCCCCTGATCTTTTTTTAAATTAAAAAAAAATAAAACATTTCAGATAAAATTGAAGTCCTCCTTATTCCCCATTCTCTGTGTTGTTCCAATCCCAGAGATCATTGAATTTGAGATGTATTCTTAAAATATTGTTAATATGTTAATATGCCTACTTAGGTATCAGAGGGCATCATGTGTTAGTGTATGTGTGTGTTTTAAATGTACACAAGGGACATTTTGCTCTACGGATTTCTTTGTATATATCTTATGACAAATTGCTTTTCTCATTCAACATTGACTTATCTGTGAACATCTCTGTTAGTGAATGAGTCTTATTTGTATATATTATCTATTGATGTGACCTACTTGGAATTACTTATATCATTTTAGTTGGTTTCTGTTTGCTTTGGTTTTTCCATTTTGTTTGCTTCCCCCCCTTCTTCTCTTCTTCTTTTTTAAACATTTATTTATTTTTGAGAGAGAGAGTGAGCGAGCGTGCACACAAGCAGCAGAGGGACAGGGAGAGAGAGGGAGACACAGAATCCGAAGCAGGCTCCAGGCTCCGAGCTGTCAGCACAGAGCCCGACGTGGGGCTTGAACCCACGAACTGCGAGATCTGACGAGAGCTGAAGTCAGATGCTTAATCAGTTAAGCCACCAGGCACCCACCTCTTCTCTTGTTTGGTGGGATGGTCAAGTTATCTCCCTTTCTTCTTTCTTCCCCTACTTTGAAAGTTAATGAATTCTGGGTCTAGCTCTTTAGTAGGTGCCTTTACAGTGTTGTTACTTTAAAATATATACTAAGGTTCATTTCTGTTCTCTTTCTAAGCAGGCGAGGAATTTAGCACGTCTTGTTTCTACTGCAAACAACCGTCTTCAGCCTCCCAAGTTCCCTGTTGTCTGGAGTTCCAGCCCTGCCTGTTTGTTCTGAAATGCAAAAGAGCAGTTATTATTGTTTGCATATTCTGTGCCAGTTTTCTCTCTCTTTTCGTACCCTTGCTCTTGAATGTTACCTGTCACTGTGGCTTCCTGATCTTTCTTGCCAGTCTTTCTTGCACTAGTGCTTTTGGTGAGGGTCAGTTATTTCTGTTGGGCTTGGGATGTATAACAAATGCTTTTACGTTCCCCTCACTCTGGAATGGTCATCGATCTGTGGGTAGGATTCTGCTGTGGCGGTTTTCCCTCTGAACCCTGTGGAGGTGGATCTCATTGTCTTCTAGCCCCTGTTGCTTCCCGGAACTTTGAGGCCATCCTGCAGCCAGTCTGAATGTGTGGTTTTTCATTTTGAGATAATCTGCCTTCTGCGATTTGCAGAATTTCTCCCAATGTTCTGTAGTTTCACTACAGTGTATTTTTTTTTAATTTCTTTTTTATTTTTATTTTGGGGACAGAGAGAGACAGAGCATGAACGAGCGAGGGGCAGAGAGAGAGGGAGACACAGAATCGGAAACAGGCTCCAGGCTCCGAGCCATCAGCCCAGAGCCCGACGCGGGGCTCGAACTCACGGAGCGCGAGATCGTGACCTGGCTGAAGTCGGACGCTCAACCGACTGCGCCACCCAGGCGCCCCTTCACTACAGTGTATTTGAAATTGCTCTTACTTACCCTGCTTATGACTCATTGTGGTTTTTACTTATCTAATTCTTTCAGTTCTGGAAAATTCCTATCAATTGTCTCTTTATTGCCTCTTTTCAAATTTCTCTATCCCATTCTTCTGGAATTTTCACCAGACATGTACCGAAGTGTCCCCTTTCTTTCCTCCATGTCTCCTAGCATCTCGTTTATACCTTGTTTTTTTTTTTTTTTTTTTTTATGTTTATTTTTGAAAGAGCACAAGCAGGGGCTGGGGCAGAGAGAGGGCAGACAGAGGATACGAAGCGGGCTCTGCGCTGACACGCTGATGGCAGCAGGCCTGATGCAGGACTCGAACTCACAAACCACGAGATCATGACCTAAGCTGAAGTCGGACAGCCACCCACGCGCCCCTCTTGTCCATATTCTTAATTTCTTTATTTCTCTGGGTCTGTTTGGTCTTGTTTTTCCAACTCTCAGTTTGCTAATACTCTTTGCAGTTTTTTTTTTTTTTAATTTAAATGAGCATATTTTCATTTTTTGGATTTCTACTCAGTTGTTTTTCAAATTCAGTTGTTCTTGTTTCAGAAGCTCCTGTTCTTAGATTAGGGATTTGTGTGTTTCCCCTTTGTGACAAGAATACTATTTTAAAAATGTTTTCAGGTGTTTTGTTTTTCTATCCCAAAAGTGTTTGCACCCACAGTGCAGTGTGATTGGCAGGGCTTCTAGGAAAGGGGAGAGGAAACACCCCCTAGTTTTTAAAAAGACATTACTCAGCTTTAGTCATCAGGTCAGATTCTGTTTGAACCCACAACAGGGAAGTAAGCTTGAAGTCCAGGCTCCTTCACATCTAGAGAAGTTATTTTTATCACCCGTAAGGTCTAAGTGATAAGCCAGCATCAGAAAGCAGGAAGTTATTCTGTAGGGAGGGTGAAAGCCCCAAAGCCATCACTTCAAGGCTTTGGGTAGATGTGGGGCCAGCCATGGGGTCAGCCACAGGACCAGCCATGTGGGCGTGCCGCGTGCACAGCCACACAGGGCCCTGTGCTTAGAAGGGCCCGGTACTTGGTTTAGATGTTCTGCCATCACCATCTCGAATTTCCTAATAAGTTTTGAACACAGGGCCCTTATTCCTTTTGCATCGGGTTCCAAAAATTATATGGCTGGTGCTGGTACTAAGGGAGGTCCTAGGAGACAGGAGGAGGAAGCAGAAGAAAAACTGACCTTCATTGATCTTAGGACATTGTGGGTAGAAGAGGCAGGAGAGAAAGTGAGCGAGACACATGGATTCCCCTTCCTCTCTGGTCCAGGAAGGAGGATATTATTTGACTTGAGAGGAACATCAGAGGTGGAGGCCTTTTGTCTCATTTAATGCTTTGGAGTAAGGAAGGAAAATTCAGTCCCCTACCTCCAAAACTCAGATAGTAAAGCAATCTGAAGGAGACATTAAAATAAAAAAAGTTTTACAATTTTTCAAGAGTACAGTTCAGTAGGATTGTAAATTTACTCCCACTGTACTCAGGTGAACAGAGAAAATGTAATTTAAAGAAATTTTCCATCCTGCACATTTCATGAAGGGTTCCCATCTATATAGAAGTAGGAGGAAGAATCTAAATTTTAAGTTGAATCCAGTAAACCTGGTCCACTGCAGTATCTCTTTAAGCCTAATTTTTGTTCTTGATTTCAACATGCCCGGGTGCTCAGATCTTCCCGTTTTCCCATCACTCTCCCAGGTGGTGAGTGGTGATCCCGAAGGATGTAGGGAACATGTGGCTGTGCACTGGACCTTGAAGGATGGAAACCACTTCCTGAGGGTGGTGAATCGGCAAGACCGGAACCTCGGTCCCTGATGACGCCGCGGAGATGCTGTCTTAGCCCTGGATGGTCTCCGTCCTCTGCAATTCTTGCAGGTGAGAGAGAAATGTGTTCCTGTTTGGTTAAGTGGTGATTATTTTAAACTCTCTCTTATAGTCAGACACACTTCATTCTAACTGTTACAGATACTTAGGCCGATTCAGTTTTTTTGCTGTTACCAGCTATGCTCCAGTTGAATCCAGTAAACCTGGTCCACTGCAGTATCTAGCTAGCATAGTGGTCCAAACATCTCTGCGTATCAGTCTGAGAAATGTTAGAATATGTTCCCAGAAGTCGAATTAGCAATGAAAAGATTCACACACATTTTTATTGTTCTGTGAAATACCTCGCCTAACTTGGGAGGGCATTCTTAGGGAGGATCTTCCTGGGTGATGAACAAATGGGGTGGGAATACGCGGATGGGAGGTGTGGTGCTGGGCAGTGGTTGACGTGATACCCGTGTCGAGTGGAAACTGTCGTTCCCTTGGTGAATCAAAGTCAAAATTATAAAAGATAACCCAAAAAAATAGTTGTGTGTCAAGCCTGTCAGGTAGTTACTGTCAAGACTTCATTTTAATTAAACTATAGAGCAGTAGACCCCTTCCCCCCGCCCCCACCCCCCCCAAAAGAGCTACTATGCTGAGTCAATTATCTTCCATGATTTTAGTTCACTCTGGATTACTGGGAGGTCATTGTTAGTAGATTATGTAAATCTAGTTTTTTTTCAAACTGCAGCAAAAAAGCCCTATTGGAAAAGGTAGATTTTTAAAATTTCTCCACGTATTCAGATTCAGTTGGTCAGGGGTGGGGCCCAGAACCACACTTTTGAACTGACACACAACTGTGAGAAGCACTTATCCAGATACTTGAAAGATTTTTTTCAGCTATTGGCTGAAATCCCGTCCGTCAGTAAATCTTATTGCCTACTGGTCCTCAGTCCTTCCAGAGCCGCTGACCAGAGATGGGCATAGAGGTGCTACAGACATTGGCAGTTCTCTCCTTTCCATTAGCTGATTGACATTTCGTGGCTCTGGATTTAAAGTAATGACCACGCTTATGAATAATGGATACGATATTTTAGGAATTATTTAATGTATTTTTTATTCCTCTTAAATCAAGATGCCATATGGGTCCTCATCCTTTTAATCAATGAATTTCAGTGCTTCAGGGGCTGGGTAGTCACTGGCTACAACACCAAAGTCATTGCTCAGCTTTGACTGTCAAATGAAGCTTTTTATGTATTGTGTCCCCAGGGAGCAAGTGCTGTTGAAAGTTAGCTCCGTCAAGAGAGAAAAGGAATTTCTATATTTCTAAAGCTCCCTTTATATATCATTTATTTCTAGTCTTACTGGCTTCTCAGTAGAGAATGAGATCTATAAAATCTCTCCTTTCCATATTTTCTTGAGGTTTTGTTTGCAGTCATGTACGTGATTGATTTTTATGTGTCTTTCCTTCAGCGGATGTCAAATTCTTTAGCAATTAAAACAAGTGAGTTGATTGTAATATTCAGTCTTTGTCTGTGTTTATTTATCTTCTGGATCTCACTGGTTTGAAAAAAGTATATTAAAATCTTCTCCCATTACTGTATTTTATCTGTTTCTTTAAAATTTTTGCAATCAAATTGTACCCTAAGATTTAAAAAACAAAACAACAAATTCAACAACAACATCTCTTACTCCCCCCACCCCCAGATTCTTACTCCCCAGAGGCAAGCACTTTCCTCTCTGCTTTATCTTCCTCCATATTGCAAAATCACATGTAACTTTGACTTTTAAATTTTAAATATTACCTATTGGCTTTTTACCCTGGGAAATGAGTTTGGGGAGAAATGGAGATAAATACTTATATTCAGTCTGCCACACGTACAATCTTAGAGGAGGGTTTTGGAAAATGAGAAACAAAGGCAAGTGGTGAGACATGTGGACCCTGGTTCCTCTTCTGCAGGTTCCAAACCCCAGTTGGCAGATAGGAGGGTAGTGAGTATTAGAATTAATAAGATATACTCAAAAATATTTATTGAGGGGGCGCCTGGGTGGCTCAGTCGGTTAAGCGGCCGACTTCGACTCAGGTCACGATCTCATGGTCCGTGAGTTCGAGCCCCGCGTCGGGCTCTGTGCTGACAGCTCAGAGCCTGGAGCCTGTTTCGGATTCTGTGTCTCCGTCTCTCTGACCCTCCCCCGTTCATGCTCTGTCTCTCTCTGTCTCAAAAATAAAATAAACGTTAAAAAAAAATAAAAAAAAATATTTATTGAGTACGGACTGTTGTAGTAAAATGCCATCATGAGCTTGCATTGTTTTGAGAGAGCCAGACAGTAAGCAAATAGGTAAACTGCATATCCAGTGGTTAAAAACAAAAAATGCTATGGAGAAGACAAAGCAAGGAGACGGACAGCACAAAGAGGCGGGGCGGGGGGTGGGCTTGTGGTGTTTTTTGTTTTTGTTTTGTTTTGTTTTGTTTTTACCAGGTTAGATAGAAGGCCTGAGAAGGCAGTATCTGCATAAACCCCTGAAGTGGGTGAGGGAACTGCCTAAGGGTGTTCCAAGAAGAGCCAAGTGAAGGAAGGGCAGAGGGAGGAAATGAGGTTGGTGAGGTAACAGAGGGGCCCATTGGCAGGAAATGGTGAGAGTAGATTGGGTGGGACCTTGTACGGACTTTGGCTTTTACTATGAGGTGGAAATTTCTGGAGGCTTTGGAATAGAGGAGTGACCTAATTTGACTTCGGATTAAAGGGATCATTCTGGCCGTTGTATTGAGAATAGGCTGGAGGGAGGCAGAATGTGGTAGAAGGAGTCCAGCCAGGTGACTCATGCTGATCCAAGCACAGGTAAGAGTGAGTTAGAGCAGAGTTAGGGCAGTGAAGACAGAAGTGTGGGTTCTGGATTTTGAGGATAGAGCCAGTAAGATTGCCAGTGATGAACTTTGGCGATCTGAGAGGAAGAGAAGAGCCCAGGCGTTCTGGCCAGAGGAGCCGGGAGGAGAGAATTGCTACCCTGTGTGTTGAGGAAGTTCATAGAACGAGTGGGTTTGAGGTGGAAAGCGCAGAATTGAGTTGTGGACAGGTCAGGTTGGGGATGCCTGTTGGTTTTCCAGATGAGACTGCAGACTAGGCAGTTGGATATTGGAATCCAGAGCCTGTGGGAGAGGTTGGGACTTATGATGACATTTGGGACTCTTAGCAAAGGTGGTACGTCAAGCCAGGAGACTAGATGTCACCGTGGGAATGAGTACAAAGGAGAAGACAGAAGAAGCGAAGAATAGGCCTAAGGCCTGAGCCCTGGGTCACTCCCTAGTTGGGGTGGGGGGAGGAGTCAGAGAAGAGTGGACAACGGAGGAGTTTTAGGAAGCCAAAAAGAAAGTAATTCGAGGAGAAAACCCTGTCAGCTGTCCAGTCCTGCTTGATTCGGGACATAGGATGAGAACTGAGAATTGGCCACTAGGTTGGGCAACATGGAGGTGACCAGTGGACTTGAAAGGAGTAGTTTCAGTGGAGTGGTGGCAGGGGGGAAGGAGGGGAACCGTGGACGAAGTCACATTGGTGCAGTCTTGACTCACAGAATGTAGCACATGCCTGTGGAGTCAGAGAACACAACTAGGAGAATGTGTCCCTGCATAGGGAGCACGGGAACGCGCAGGGAACGAATGGACCAGAAAGTATGAGAGATGAGCAGGCACGACTCGCGGCCAGAGGATAGATACCTCAAGGATAACAGTCTCTAGCAGTGGGTGTTAGCACAGTTTCCAGAAGAATCAGGTGGGATCGGGTCCCTACAATGGTCAGCAGGTTCATGGGTCCAGGGAGAAGATCAGCCTAGTCTCCTCATGGACGACATCTGAGAAGTCCACTCTGCCACCAAAAACATGCCCCTCCTCCCCTCCCCTCCCCTCCCCTCCCCCCCCCTCCCCTCCCCGGCCCTTGCCTGCCCTCCTCTCCCTAGCTTGTCTTGAGAGCTTTCTGCATCACCTGCATCAGGAGATTTCCGGTTTGTACTTTGACCCTGGAGTGCGTTGTTGGTTCCCTTGCCCCGACTGCCAGTGTCGCCTGCACCCGCACGGGCAGGGTCTTGTAGTTCCACAGCGCTGCAGCTCTTTGAGGATTTTTGCCTTTTTTCCCAGTCCAAGCCAAAGGCCACTGCAGCCGAGGAGAATTATGGGTACTCTAAGGGTAGAGGGGAAATGAGGGGAAAGTGGGTTTCCCAAGGGCTGGGTGCGGTGTGCAGAATCACGTGTTCGCAAGTGGCCTGTGGGCAGGCGAGGGCCACGGGGAAGCTTCCCGGTGGAATTTAAGGTGCCAGCGCCTGAGGGAGGGGGTCATCCAGAATCATCTTGGGCCCCACCTCCATCTTGCCCAAGAGCCTGGCATGTCACCACATTCCACCTTAGAATCGGAGCTGTCATGTTGCGTGGCATCTGGATTTGCACGAATCTGCTGTCCTGCTTTCCTCCCAAACTTCAGTCCTGCCAGGTTGCTATAAGGATCAGGGATAGCGTATCGAGGTGCCGAAGAAATGCTTGCTATCGCTAACAGAAATAATGAGAGTCGCATTAATCTAAGCCAGTAGTTTTCACAGATTTTCTCAGAAGTCCATGGTTAAAAAAAGGGAAATTTAATTTAGACCACCGGTTTTCAAATCTGGCCATGCTCAGAATATTCTCCGAGGCTTGTTAAAAACACATACCCTGTTGTCAGTACTCAACATTCTGATTCGCTAACTTTGGGGTAGGGAGTGGGCATCCATCCGTGTAGTTTAACAAAGTTCCACGGGTGATCCTAGCCCCAGTTGTATATTAAAATAACTGGGGAGCTATGAAAGTGACAGGTACGAGGGCCGCAATGTGGACCGACTGAGTCAGAATCTCTGGGCAGATGGGGTCTACTGTCTCAAAGGCTCTCTGTGGATTTTAATGTGCCATTAGAAGTTCTGAACTTCGGTTTGTATCGTCGTCTGAGCTACTTGTCAGAAACCCAGGCGCACCGGTGCCCACTGGTGCCAGATTGCTTTGGGTGGAGGCCCAGGGGTCTTAAGCCTAGCAAACTACCCAGGCTCTGATGCAGAAACGGTGTTAAGATTCTCAAATTTGGTTGCACGTTGGAATCCCCTGGGATAATTTATTATTTTTTATTTTTATTTTTATTTTTTCAACGTTTATTTATTTTTGGGACAGAGAGAGACAGAGCATGAACGGGGGAGGGGCAGAGAGAGAGGGAGACACAGAATCGGAAACAGGCTCCAGGCTCTGAGCCATCAGCCCAGAGCCCGACGCGGGGCTCGAACTCACGGACCGTGAGATCGTGACCTGGCTGAAGTCGGACGCCCAACCGACTGCGCCACCCAGGCGCCCCTCCCCTGGGATAATTTAAAAGGTGCTGACAGCTTGGTCTCACCCCCCCAGTTACTGTGATTGAATTGGGATGGGGTGTGGCCTGCTCATTAAAACATTTTAAAGCTTTCTAAGTGATTCTAAAATCCAGCAAATACTTGAGAGCCAGCGGTCCCCAGATCAGTAGCATCAGCATTATCTTCTGGGAACCTATAAGGAACGCAGATTCTTGGGCCTCCTCCCAGACCTACTGAGTCAGGAACTCTGGGCGCGGAGCCCAGTGATCTGTATTTTAACAAGTGCTCCTGGTGCACACTGAGGTTTGAGAACCAGGGGACCAGAGCTTGCTGATTAGCCCAGATCACTTAGCGAGGACTAATGGGTCAGGTTAGCTGGTTGGCACGTCAGTGCAAGGGGTTTGGCCCCATCGGGTTCTGTTGAGACAGTGGGAAAGGCTTCCAGCTGCAGCCCTGGAAGAGCGAACCTCCCCTCCAGGGAGGTCAGCCTCTGGGACATGTGGGGAACCGAGCAGCTCTGAGGTCAGCCCTGAACACACCACCCTTCCTCCGTTGAAAAGCCAGGATCTATGGAAAGAGAGCCTAGCTACCCCCCCACCCCCATCCCCGCCCAGGGGTAACCCCGGGGGCTGCTGCGAGCTTTGGTGAGAATGAACCTGAGCCCCCAGGTGCAGGGATTGTTAAAATTCAGCTTGCCCGGCCCTGGACCAGCAGGTTCTGCTTCTGTGGATCTGGGCATTTCCCACAGGTACCTATGATGATGCCGATACTAAAGTCGGCATGGGACGATGGTGTGTGAGGCAAACTGAGCGGGCTGTTTGTCATCTTGATGCTTGGTGAGACCAACTTACGATACCTGCAGCTTTTAGCCCTGGCTTGGATTCCGAAGGGTTGGGCTCCTCCCTGGATGTATGGGTAGCAGAGCCAGGTCACTGGGTGAAGTCGCTGGCCAAGCCCAGGGCCCGGTTCCAAAGCTTAACTTTTGAGGTCAGTGAGAAGCTTCTGTTCTAGGGCCCCCGGCCCCATCACTGCAGTGCAGTCTGGCTTCGCACTCTCATTCTGGTCCTCCCTTCCCTGTCCGCTCCCCTGGCTTAGGAAATTCTGCTGTGTGACAAATCCAGTTTGCGCTACCTGACCCTAATTGCTCGGGACTGGGGGCACATCACAAGTGGCTGGAGGCAACAGGTTGAAGAGAGTCCCCTCGAGAAGAGAAATCCGAAACGCTGCACACTATTTGGCCTCTAGACGGTGCTAGCTTTTTAGAAAACAAGGCTGTTTATGTAACAGATTGGCAGTTTGAGCGGCTGTGTAAATGTCATTCTTTAAAAATAAAGATGAAACTCTCAGTTAACTCAAACAGGAACAAATTAAAAAGTAGACCGAAACATCTATTTCGTGAATACAATTCATCCGCTGTCTTCGGTACTTCAAAATGATACCTTTTCTCTAAGTGCTAAGTGGCACCCTCCCACTGGCTTTAGCTAGGCAGTGACAAAACAACAGATCAACTCCCTCCCTCCAGTGAAGAAGAAAAACCCAGCCAGTCAGCATAGGCTTCATGTGACTCATCTACCTGGAGACTGAATCCTTCCTATGCAGCCAAACCCGTATGTAAGCCGAGCAAGCTAGTGAAGCAGGACTGAGGTGTTGAGTTTATCCCCCTAAATATATTGAGGAAGTTTTGTATTGAGAGTCTCAATTGTTCTTTAACCCAAAAGATGATGATTTTTTTTTTTTCCTGGGGAGCTCATCAGGAGCGTCCTTGAGGTATCAATTTTCAGCTGTTTTAAGGGTATGTCTGTAGCACATAAGGCTACCTGATTTCGAGGGCTTTGTGTCTCATTTGCTAATGTGAGAATCCCAAGCTTAGCTTCAAAATGGAGTCACTTGGGAAGCTTTTAAAAATCCCACGGCTCAGGCACGTACCCTAAACCAATTAAGTAAGGATCTGGAGGTGGGACCCAGTCAACAGTACTTTTTAAATTTTTAAAAAATGTTTTTGTTTATTTTTGAGAGAGAGAGAGAGAGAATGGGGAGTGGCAGAGAGGTTCGTAGCTGAACCGTATCCACTCATATGGCTGCATTTAATTAACCATTTTCTCATTTTTAGATGCCTGTATTGTTTTGCTTTCTGTTACAGTAATTAACGCTTTGATGAATGTCTGTAGATAATCCCATGTGCCGTGAGATTATGACCTGAGCCAAATTTGGACTCTTAACCGACTGAACCACCCAGGCGCCCCAACAGTACTTTTTAAAACTCCTTAGGTGATCATGTGAAGCCATCCCTTTGGTTCCTTCACTCTCTGTTTCCACCTCTTTCCTGCAGTTCAGACCCTGGTCCCTGGGGCTCGCTCGGGTGCAGGGACCGAGGTCCAGTATTCACACTGCTTTCTTCTGATTTTTCTCTCTGAGTTCTACTCTTGCAGACCAGGTGGGCCCATCTTTAGTATCTTATGCCCATCATCTCAGATCGCTACCCTTGACCTCAAGCTTGAGGCCCCAGCCATGCAGTAATTGACTGGTAGATGTGAAAGAGAACTCATAGATTGTTTAGTATGTTGGTTCCAAAATATCAGCCCAGAGAGTAACTCTTCTGAATAAGAATAACCCAGGGAGCCTGTTAAATTATATACTAGGCTCAACCCCAGAGGGTCGCATTCTGTAGGTCTGGAGAATGACCGGGAAAGCTGTATATTTTAACAAGTGAAACCTCCCATACGGAAAGGTAAGAGAATCTCAGAAGGGATGTGACTTGTTCAGTGCCTCTTGGCTTGTCAGGAAAAGAGACAGGATTAGAATCGGGTGTCCCGACTTCTGTGAAAAGAAGTCATGCTATGGCGAAATATAATTTTTGTATTTACACACACACACACACACATACACACGCACACAAAACCCCCAATGAATTTAATTTCCAGTCCTCACCAGTCAGACATTAGGGAAAGAGCAAAGCATTCCTGAAAGTCATATCTGGTTTCCAGCCCCTGCTTAGCCTCACATTAACTGTGAGGTTTGGGGTAAGTGTTTTCGTCTCCCTGAGCCTGTGTCTTCATCTTTCCAACAGAGTACTGCTGGTCTCCTAGGGTTTGGGGAGAATTAAATGATACACTGTTTATAAAGAGCTGAGTGTAGAACCTGGCGGCTGAGTAAAGCCTCAAAACCGGTTGCTACTGTTTCTATTATTATTACTATTTATGTTGTTCAGCACCTGTCTGGCTTTGTGATATGAGGAAAGGAAAGCCAGAATGATTGCCCAGGAGGGACCCACCATGTTCTTTTAGTCTGGTGATGCTGGAGGCCCTCATCCAACTCAGCATGTTAGGGAAAAAAAAAGACCTGCAGGCACCTGAAATTTTGTTAGCTACGTTTTTGTGGTTACACCTGAAATACACATCATTGTGGAAGGCACTTGAAACGTTTAGAATCGTTGGAAAATATTGCCTTCGGTCTTTACACTCAGAGCATTATCACATTGTATGTAGGAGTTTGTATTTTTACTTTGAAATTAACGATGATGTTAGCACTTTTCTGTCATTAAGTTTTTGACTCTGTCACTTTCATAGCTGAACCGTATCCAGTCATACGGCTGCATTTAATTAACCATTTTCTGATTTAAAAAAAAATTTTTTTTCAACGTTTATTTATTTTTAAGACAGAGAGAGACAGCATGAACGGGGGAGGGGCAGAGAGAGAGGGAGACACAGAATCGGAAACAGGCTCCAAGCCATCAGCCCAGAGCCTGACGCGGGGCTCGAACTCACGGACCGCGAGATCGTGACCTGGCTGAAGTCGGACGCTTAACCGACTGCGCCACCCAGGCGCCCCCCATTTTCTGATTTTTAGACGCTGTATTGTTTTGCTTTCTGTTACAATAATTAATGCTTTGATGGATGTCTGTAGATAAGTCTTTTATGAAGTTTCTGATGATTCTTTCAGCATAAAGACCTGCAGTGAAGAGTTTGGTGTTAAAGGATATGTGCTTTTATTTGTTTTTTTTTTTTTTTTTAAAGTTTATTTATTTTGAGAAAGAGGGAGAGAATGTGCACATGGGAGGGAGGGGCAGTGAGAGAGGGAGAGAGAGAATCCCAGGCAGGCTCCATATTCAGTGTGGAGCCCGACACGGGGCTCAATTTCACGACTGTGAGATCATGACCTGAGCCAAAATCGAATCAAATGCTCAAGGGACTGAGCCACCCAGGTGCCCCAAGGATATGTGCTTTTAAAGATTCTTGCTAAGTAGTTGCCAGATCACCTTTTGGAAAGTTGTGCCGGCTTGTGCCCCAGAAGCCGGTGGCGTAACCAACTTTGAGTATTTTTTCCCCTTAATTCCACAGGTAAAAAAAAAAAAAATCTTATTTTGGTGCATTTAAAGACATTTATTAGTAATGCTGGATTTTTACATATTTATTAATCGTGTGTAGTTTGTTCCCTGAGGACTATCTGTTAACTTGGTCTTTTTTTCTCTTGGAATTTAATGTTTTCTCAATCTGTTTGCACAAGCATTTATATATATAGGTGACGGGTAATTCTGTAAACCTCTTTTCACAGATCTTTCAACCAGCTATAGTGCAGTTTGTGTACACATCTGTCTGTTGTCATAAAGGCTTACCCACTAAGGGAAATACCACACACGTTGTGTAGGACTTGGGATGGTAACTCAGAGCAGCTAAAGCCCCACGTTCCCTTAGGTGGGGGCTTGATGGAATGGTGGGGTTTGGAGGTATATGGACCTGCGTCCACATCCTGGTTTTGCCCCTTATAGGTTTCATGGGCGTGATTTTCCTCCTTAATCTTTCTGAGTCTCACCTTCCTCTTCCATGAAATGGAACTTCTTACAGCTACTTTGCAGGGGATGTGTGAGGAATCAGAGAAATGGTGCTTATATAAACAGCCTGATGCACACATCAGGGTCAGGCACCAGCAGTGGAAGCAAGGATACCAAGGTATTGAGGGCCCCGACCCAAGACTGTCACCCCAAGGATTGGTGGCCTGCTGTGGCACGGTGGCTTTGGCCCTGTGGAGCCATGCCAGTTGTACGAGTGGTAGGGGTTTAGTGGAGAGCCTTGGGCACAGGGATCTCTTAAAGGACCCAGAGCCGAAGATGAGGAAAGCCGTGCATGCTACGGGACTAATTTTGAACCCACATGGGAGACTGTTTGGAGGTTCCTGAAATTAGAGCGGGGAGAGGATTTTGCAGTGGGCTAGAGCCAGAGAAGTATTGTTTTCTGTTGCTATTGTGACCCTGCTTTAACAACACGCTGTGCTCTATTGATAACAGATGGGGAAATGGTGCAGGGACTTGCTCAGGATCACATGGCCCATCGCTTTCAGACACAGGTCTCCTGACTCACCAGTTACTGTTCTTGGCCATCTTGTCACCAAGGGGATTTTTCTGAGTCAGCAGATTTTTACATTTGGTGCTCATGGTACTGTATTAACTACTTGAATTTCTTGGAACTGGATCCAGACACCAAGGACAGGATGAGGGGAAGGGCCACTCAGCCACCTGGCCATATCCCTTACACCTGGCTCAGTCGGGGAAGGGAGCGTGGGGCACTTCAGCAAAGGACGGGGGACCCAGGCTCTACTTCCTGGAGCCCTGTAGGACAAGCCTAAAGAGATCTTGTTGTTTCTTGATGTTTCTAGGGTCCTGCAGGGTAGGTGCTGGACACGGGCTGGGTCAGCACCACGCCTCGGCGGGTGGGGTGCGGGTGCCCCTGGAGTCACTGCCTTCTGCCCCTCTGTTTTCCATCCCCACGGGCCTGGTGGATACAGGAAGCACGTGAAGTTGAGGGGACCCTTCAGACAATTTGAGCCAAGACCCTTTGCTGAGTTGCATTGGCGGTTATTTTTATTTGCTAAATCCGACAACCTTATGAGCCATTAAGGATCTGCTTTAACGGAATCTTTTTGTTTAGCTGTTTTTATTTTTTTTTCAACGTTTATTTTATTTTTGGGACAGAGAGAGACAGAGCATGAACGGGGGAGGGGCAGAGAGAGAGGGAGACACAGAATCGGAAACAGGCTCAGGCTCCGAGCCATCAGCCCAGAGCCCGACGCGGGGCTCGAACTCACGGACCGCGAGATCGTGACCTGGCTGAAGTTGGACGCTTAACCGACTGCGCCACCCAGGCGCCCCGAGCTGTCTGTTTTTAATTGATCAAATTCACAGGTTAATTGACCTAGGGCTTCATTTCGCTTTGTATTATAGACTTCAATCACGACGCTCGTCATCGAGGTATTTCTTATGCTTCTGATTTGTTTTGATTATGGCACTGAGCTCTCCAGTAAAAACAGGCGGAGAGGGTGTTTTCTTCTGAGAGCTGTTCTCGTTTTAGTTGTGGGTTGAAGGGAGTGGGGGTGACTGCCTGTGGCTGGCCATGGCCTTTGAAGGTCAGAAGCAGGAGAGGGCTGTGGACACCCTTCTCCCTCATACACATGGCCTCCTGTCATGTCTTCGTGCACAGGAGTGGATGCCACCTCATGCATAGGTGGCGGAGTGGGCGAGGGAATGGGCGAGTGAAGGGAGGGGGTGGGCGAGGCAGCCTGGGGCCAGCATGCTGTGCCAGACCCGCTGCTCGCTGGGCCAGGCCAGCCTGTTTGGAGTTCACCGGGGTAACCTGTTGTCAGGAGAACAGCAGTAACTTCCCCATGACAACACTGGAGCGAGGTCCCTGGCATTGCAGACAGGGCCAGAAAAGTCTGGCCCTCCAGTAGGCCTGCTGTTAATGTGCATGCATTTGCTCTGCAATCATTTCCGGAAGGGTGGAGGGGGCAGAGGGCACTCACCAGCTTCCCAGCCTCTCCAGCTATCAGCTCCTTGACAACCCTGCCTTTTCTGTCCATCCGCACACCCCGGACTGCCTGTTTTTACAGTTGCTTGTTTTGAGCTGGTTTCGTGCTTTCTTTCTTTCTTTCTTTTTTTTTTAATTTGTAGAAGGTCTGAATATTGCATCTGGAAAGCTCCTTTAGAAATGGAAGATTTAGAGCCTGCCTGGGACTTACCCCATGCGGACGGTCTTTAACTGTCCCCTTGAATCACCTGTGCAAGAATCAATTCCCATTTCCCAAATTTGACTGAACCCGCCTGATTCGACACTGCTGAGTCATACTTGCTGTAACTGTCCTGAGATTCAAATTCAGAGCTCCTGAATTACGAGACCTCATGTTGCCTGCTTCACTTTTGTTTCTACGTGTTTAAGCCTGGACAGTAAATCTAGTCCTTTCCTCCCCCTAAAAGGTCAGCAGAGCAGGCAAGCATTCCAGGTAGGATTTAAGCAATTCAAGAGGGCTTTGAAAGCAAAATAGTTTTCCCTGGTTTGCCTGAAATTCTACCTTTTTTGTAAAGCATCATTTGGAGCTTTATAATAACATAATTTCTCTTGGGAAGGTATTTCCGATCAGGTGTAAAATCTGGAAGTGATGGGGAATCCCAGCAGGTAAAGCAGGAGGGTTCCTCCCATCCCACTGCACTGCGCTTTTGTCTAGAGCAGCCCTGCTCCAAGTCCCAGAGGAAGTTAATGGCATTTCTTGAATAAAAGGGTCTCCTTTGGGAAGCATTCATGTTTATTTTTATTTATTTATTTTTTCAACGTTTTTTTATTTATTTTTGGGACAGAGAGAGACAGAGGATGAACGGGGGAGGGGCAGAGAGAGAGGGAGACACAGAATCGGAAACAGGCTCCAGGCTCCGAGCCGTCAGCCCAGAGCCCGACGCGGGGCTCGAACTCACGGACTGCGAGATCGTGACCTGGCTGAAGTCGGAAGCTTAACCGACTGCGCCACCCAGGCGCCCCAGGAAGCATTCGTGTTTAAATCAAGTCGGTCAGGTCTTTTTTCTGCAGGCCTTATCAGAGACTTAAATATTTAAATGCATAGTGTGAATCTCCCTATTACGCTGTAGTCCTCGAACTTGTTTGACAAAAAGCAGCATGTTTTCTTCCACGGAGCAGAAGGTCTGTTGCTCAGTGGATTGAATTTGGGAAATTAATTCAGAGCCGAATGGGGAGGTCACAGAGCAAGATGTTCTGTCACTGTCAACTGTTCAGAAAATGTTAGAGATTTCTTGCTGTCTCTTTTACTTTTTTGTAAATATTTATTTATTGAGAGAGAGCGAGTGAGCGAGCAGGGGAGGGGCAGAGAGAGAGAGAGAGAGAGAGAGGGAGGGAGGGAGGGAGGGAGACCGAGTGAACTGAGGAGGGGCAGAGAGAGAGAGAATCCCAAGCAGGCTCCCCACTTCCAGTGTGGAGCCTGATGTGGGGATCCATCCCACCACCATGAGATTAGGACCTGAGCTGAAACCGAAAGTCAGATGCTTAACTGACTGAGCCACCCAGGCGCCCCTTGCTATCTTTTTTAGATTATATTATTTGCTGATTCTTAAGAAAATTGAAATCATTTTTTTTAAAGGCTTAGTTTTTTTAAATTTGTAAGCGGAGAGTAGTAGCAACCTGTTTCGTAAAGTTATTCTGGGGATCGAAGGAGGCAGCCTAGATGAGGCAGTGGCCATCGAGCTCATGACCGGTGTCACAAGGCCCAACAGGGAGCTGAAAAGACTAACATTGAACCCGGTTTCCTGCTGTCACAAGACAGATTGTGAAGAAAGGACAATATACTGCCCATCTCGGAAATAATGATACTGCCATGGGTCAGGTGCCAGATACAGAGCATCTTATTGCCTAGCGGGTGCTTGATGTGCTTCCTGAATACCTATGTGGACGAACCCCGAAGGCAGTGGGGTCCACATGAGGATGACCCCTGCTGTCGTTACAGTGGCCCAGAGGTTATGGAAATTTCTTTCTGCCTCATGTAACGGTCCGAGGTGGCTGGGCCATCTAGGGTGAGTAGCCTGCTCTCTGCCTCAGGAAATCATCCAGAGACCCAGACGGGCTGGTGTTCTCTGCTCTCCTCCGTCTCCGAACACAGGGCTGCTACAGCTGTCTCTCTTTCCCGCCAGCAGGGGAGGCAGGAAGACCAGAATAAATGGCTTTGTTAGTAAGATGGGGGGTGGGAGGGAGGGGAAAGTGGGTGATGGGCATTGAGGAGGGCACTGGTTGGGACGAGCACTGGGTGTTGTACGGAAACCAATTTGGCAATGAATTTCACATTAAAAAAAAAAAAAGATCGTGTGGACCAGAACTTAGTCACGTGGTTAAGCCACACAGTCACATACTCAAAGAAGATGGGGATTAGGCTCTAGTTGGCCAACCATGTGCTTAGCTAAAATCTGGGGTGCAGTAAAGAGGAAGAAATTAATGGTGGACATTGAGGTCCTTAGCATCTTTGTTGCAAAGACCTGCCTCAGTTGTACACCCAGGTCTAGGAAGGAAAGATGCCGTCGGTAAACACGGATCCTGTGATGTCGGGTTGGCGTTTTTTCTTCCATTTAGGGGTTCTGCCTGTAGAAATGTAGACGAGCTGGAGTGTTCTCGCGGGACTTCAGGACAGTCAGGATTGAGATGGGACTCCAAAGTATACGAGAAGTCCTTGGAGTAAATAAGTGTATTTAACTTGGAAAAGAGAGTATTTAAAGATAATAAGAGATCTGTCTTTAAAGTGCTAGAAGGACATAAGGATTTGCGAGTTGAAGAATGGTTGGGATCATTCTGTGTGACTCCAAGAGGTGAAAGCCATGGCCTCACACTTCAGTCCCCCAGTCGCCCCCCACCCCCCGCCCCCTTGCACCAGGCTACAAGCCAGCCAGTTTGAATGTGCTTGAGCTCCTGGAATAAATGGTATTTCTCCATCACGTCTAGGTCTTTGCCCAGCTGTTCCCCCTTTCCAGAACACTCTTCACTCTTCCCCACTGTCTCTTTTCCCACCCAGACTTTCCTCTGAGGATTTCCTGTTTATCCTTCAGATCTCACCTGAGACTTTCTAAGTATCAGGAAGCCGTGCCTCACACCCAAGTCTGTGTTCAGTGCCTGCCTTCTGTGTCCCCGCGGCTCCCCCCACCCTCACTCCTCATCATCACCTGTCACGCGCGCCCGTAACTGTGTAACTCGTGGGCTTTACTGCTGACCAACTCCCACCCAGGTGCAGGTTTGAGGGGTTTTCCTGCCACTGAATCGCTTCTCTGGATCCTACTTTGTATCTGTCAAGAATCCCACCTTCTATTTCAAGGGGCGTGTCCTTGAATAATAAGTGTCCTGAGCTGTTGCAAAGGGGAGAGAAGTTCTGCAATTGGATTCAGTTCGCCCCCCCCCCCCCCGCCTCAAATTGATGTACACCTGGAACCTTAAATAGGCCTTCTTTGGAAATAGTCTTTACAGGTGTTATTAGTTACATTAAGATGAAGCCATCCTGGATTGGATGAGTCTTAAACGTAATGGCTGGTGTTTTTACAAGAAGAGGAAAGGACATGGATAAACCTAGAGAATAAGGCCATGTGAAGCCGGAGGCAGAGATTAGGGTTGTGCCACCACAAGCCAAGAAACGCCTGGGGCCTCTGGAGGCTGGAAGAGGTAGGGAAGAATCCTAAGAGCCCTCAGAGGGATGAGGGCTTGCTCGCAACGTGACTCTGGACTTGTAGACTATAGACCTGGAGGAGAATACATTTTTGTTGTTCCAAGCTGCACTGTTTGTGCTGGTCAGTTGACCTTCGCTCTAGGAAGTGAATGCAGAAGACTGTCCAGGGCAACAAGGCAGCCCCCTTTGTGCCAGACTGTCTCAGGCTGTGGTGCAGGAGCGGTCAGTAGAGCGTCCTAACCGCACAGCAGTGGGGCGAACAGCTGATGTGACGTTCAGTCCTGGCTCGGATGGCAGCCAATGGTCTGTAGACGTTGGCTTGGCTCCCCGCCCCTCTCCGGTGCCGTTGGTGGGTGACAACGAAACATTTCTCACTATCGATGTCACTTCTTTCCCCGGATGATCCCGAGGAGTCTGGTCCCTCTTCTCAGCAAGCTCCACCCTTTCCCCAGGGGTCAGCTTCCACCCCGTGGCCACCGTGCTTTTCCCGCCCAGGCGGGGTGCGGGGGGGGGGGGTCACACATAGTCCCCCGGGACCTGAACCTGGATCTTTCTCTTTCCCGTCCACTGTCAAAGCATGGTCCCTGGAGCAGCAGTGTCACCTAGGAAGGTTCTCGTGGTGCAGAGACTCCCCCCCAGGCCTGCGGGGTCAGAAACTCTGGGTGGGTGCCGGCAGCACCCTGTGTCTACACTGGCCCGCCGGGGGGTTCTGATGTGCCCCAAAGTTTGGTGATTCTCCACCTTCCCGGCCTGAGACCCAGACTCATGATTTCTGGGAGCCTTTCTTCTCTGGGCAGAATCCAGACATGAATCAAAATGATTTGTCTTTCAAAACTGTTTCTTCTGTGGGCTTCTGGAGCCTATGCCGGACATCACAAAAGTGAGTTCTAACTGTTTCTGTCTATTAGCATTTCTGCTGAAATAATTCCCACGTTCATCAAAGATACGTGAAAACCTTTGGTCGACCTGGGGGAAGGTGCTGTTCAAGGAAGTGTGGAAAACAAAAGCACACAGATTAATATTTCACTGCATTCCTTTACTCCCCTGTATCTCCGTCTAGACCATAAGCCCTCTGAGGGCAGGGACTGTTTCAATCTGCTTCATCGCTGGATTAGCAGCACCTAGCCACTTGTTGAAAAGATGCAAAAACTAATAAATTATAAAGGTTGCGAGTTCCCATCCCTGGAGGCGCTTAAGCACAGGGAAGATGCGGGGATGTTACAGAGGAGGTTTTTGTATCAGGGAGGTGGTCAGACTAGACGAACTTTAAAGTTCTCTCTGACCCCTCAGCGCTATAATCCCCTGTGATGGGACTCTGCAGAGAGAGAAGGAGGGGCTGGCCACAGCGTCTGGCACGTTCTTACTGGTAAATGTTTATGGCCTTTGGACTTCCTCACCGAGGGTGGGGTAGGTGGGGTTACGGTGACTCTTACAAGCTCCTGGACACCACTTAGTCCCAGGACAAATTGTGAGGTACTAGAAATACCTATTGGGAAGCATTTTACCATTCAGAGGTATCTTTTTTTAGCTATCACATTTATAAATTTGGAGAGTTACTCTGACTGCAACGTTGAAATGTTGATTTCTAGACACAAGACGAAAAAGCAAAGACGAGACCCTCAGTGGGAAAAGGGGAACTTCACACACAAGTGCAGAGGTCCCTGGCTGGCTTTATGAACACCTGGCGTCAAGGACCCTTCTAGAATGTGGCTGCTGGAAGGGACTTCAGAGAGCTTTTGGTTTACAGTCAAGGAGACAGGCCTATGGAGATGGAAAACTTCTTGACCCCACACAGCTGTTCAATATATTTACTGGGGGAAATGAGAAAGGCTCAGGCCACTTCTTTAAGTGTTAAAGCTATAGCTTGGCAAAAGGCAAGAGCTGAGAATCATATTCATCATCGTAAGCCTCTGTAACAAAACGTTGTCCTCCCCGGGGGCGCTCGGCACCCCCTCGCGCACGGTGGCGGCCGGAGCTTACGGGAAGCAGGCAGGAACTGCACGCTGTCAGCCTGCTGCTTGTAGCCTGGGAGCAGCTTGTCAGACTCCTGTCCTAAAAGAATAATAATAGGAGACGCTCTTACTGGATGATGTTGTTTGCTCCCCACGTGCCAGGCGCTGGTCTGACACTTTGTATCCTCACAGTGCTCCGCGCATAGAGCTACTCACCATCGTCCTCCTTTCACAGATGAGAACCCTGAGGCACAGAAAGGTTTAGAATCTCCTCCCAGGTCCCACAGCCAAAGACAGAACAGAATTCCAACCCGACGTCACAATGACGCCCCTGTAAATTACTTCTTGACATACGTAGTCCCATTTGGTTTCAGGATTCAGGAGGCTTCATCTTTCCTGCGACCCAGGGCTTGGCTTCTCTGGGTGTCCCCGCCTCCCGGGGGCTGATCTGCCAGGGTGTGGGGCAGAGCCGCGGTGTACTTGTCCGCAGAGGTGAGCAGGGGGGAGGCAGAAGGGCAGGTGAGGTTCCCTGGATGCCACCCAGTGCCGTCTGTTTTGCTGTGATGTTCTGAGGTGTGAACGCCTCCCCCTGCTGCCAGTTACTGGGTAGAGTGGCTTCCTCTCTGGCTTTACTCGACTGGAACCCCTGGCAGAGGCGTGGCCCCCTCATTCTTTAGGGGCCCTGGCGTCATCTGGGCTGCCCTGGAGTCTCTGGGGGAGGCCTGAAGAGATCTTTGTTTCCTTGCTCCAGCCTTCTCAAGCTGCAAGGGGTGAGGCCGTCTTGGGCTTCCGGTTAATTCTGTGGAGTGTGACTTGTTGGCCGGGGAGTAGCGGCCTCCACGGCTCCTCCCAGCCACAGGCCACATGTCCAGAAAACCATATGCGCTGGGCTACGTGAGCATTACGTTGACGACAGCGATGAGTGGGGAGAGAGCAGACAGCCCTCCAGCGTGCCTCCGGCGTGAGTCATGGGCGCACAGAGGCTTTCCTCTTCCTGCTTTCCTTTTGTCCAGATCCCTCTGAAAGGCCAGGCTCGTCATGTGATTTCAGTGGGCGGGGTTTAACTTGAACAGGGAAACATGAAACACTTGATTCCATTGGGCTTTGGGCACAGGTTTCATGGATGACAGCCGTCAGGTGCACTAGGAGGAAAACGATAGGGGGAAATTGGGCCCAGGTCAGGCAACCACATCTTGTCTGTGGGTCACATGTCTCACGGGGTAGCTGCTTGTGCACAAGTCCAGGGGACACCACCGGCATTGACTTCAAGGTGGAGGGTGCACCTTTGAGTGCTGCAGTGTGGTAACACCGATCACACCTTCAGTCATTGAGTTTGAAGGCCCCATCCATCTAGTGTCACAGAACACAAAGCTCAGATAGATTTGAGACCCTTCCTTCTCTTTCATCGCTTGTACCTCCAGATTCTGCACCCAGTTCCATTGTGGGTTCCCCTTGCCTCTCTCAGTAACAAGCAGTTCTCAGGCACCAGCTGGGTACCCAGCTGGGTATGTAGCTCAGTCCTTATACTACCTACCTGGAGAGGGAGTACGATCCCACAGGCTAAGTGCTCAGTCCTGCAAGACTGTCTCCCCTACATTTCAGATGCCAGTCACAAGCCCAGGTTGTGACCTGCGCTTCTGACCAGCTGACTGTAGACCGGGGGTTCCAGTGACCTACTCCTTGGGTTCAGTTAGTTTGCTAGAGAGGCTCACAGAGCTCAGAGAAACATTTTACTTACTAGATTCTAGGTTCATCTTAAAAAGTTGTAACTCGGTAACAGTCAGATGGAGGAGGCCAAGAGGACATGGTATGGGGAAGGGGTGAGGAGCTTCTTGAGCCCTCTCCAAGCAAGCCAGGCTCCCCAGGTCCCAGATTCAGCAGCAGCCCAGAAGCTCTCTGAACCCCATCCTTTTGGGTTTTCATGGAGAGTTCATTACACAGGCATGAATGATGAAGTCATCGGCCTTTGCCAGTCGATTCAGCCTTCAGCCCCTCTTGCCTCTGCAGAGGCTCAGGAGGGGACTAAAAGGTCCAGCCTTCTAGTCACAGGCTTGATTGTCCTGGCAGCCGGCCCCTTCCTTAGGTGCGGTCCAAAAGTCACTTCATTAACACAGCAAAAGACACCTTTAGGCCTCTCATCATTTAGGAAAAAATTTTAAGGGCTTTAGGGGCTCTGTGCCGGGAACAGGGAGGAAGACCAAATATCCATTTTGTTAAAAGGTAGACTGAAGCATATTAAACATCTTGAGTTTATTTTTAAAGATTTTTTTTTAAATTTTTTTTCAATGTTTATTTATTTTTGGGACAGAGAGAGACAGAGCATGAACGGGGGAAGGTCAGAGAGAGAGGGAGACACAGAATCGGAAACAGGCTCCAGGCTCTGAGCCATCAGCCCAGAGCCTGACGCGGGGCTCGAACTCACAGACCGCGAGATCGTGACCTGGCTGAAGTCGGACACTTAACCGACTGCGCCACCCAGGCGCCCCAAAACATCTTAGTTTATTTGAACACGGATTGACTTGGATCAGGCAGTGCCGAACCAAGAGCGATTAGGAGTGTTTCACCAACAGGAGTTTGGGGAACATGAGAAAGAAAATTAAGGTAACAGAAAAATGTGAGAAAGTTAATTGATTGGCTGTAGCTTAGAGTTTAGTTAGCTGTTCCTGATTGGTTGCTTTTAGCATTTTGATTTTGTAACTTTGAGGCATTTAGAGGCTTAGGTTTTGGTTTGCTTTTTATGTAGGCTGCCATGGCCTGAGAGCATTATTGGTCTACTGTCCTTGTTTAATTAAACACTTTCCCTCTTTTGGCCATCCTCTCATCCATGAGAGATTGACCAAAAAGTTGGTATGGGCGCCACTCTCCAGTCACCGTGAGAGTTAAGTGGCTCTTGTGTCCTTGTGACACTCCTAAGTTGTGAGGGCAGATCTGTGGAAGAATTGTTTTTCATCTTGTTCATCTGGTTGCTTCCTTTTTTCTATTTCTCCACGCTCAGAGAGACCATGTGATATACTGCGGATGGCTGTGAACATGCATTTAGGACCTTGGAGAGAACCTGGTGCTCCAGGGAGACTCCAGTGATGACTGTTGGGAGGCTGGTACCAAGAGACTGAAGTTTCCTCCTTAGCTAGGGCCTCCATGAACCACCCAGCTGATATCAAATAAATCACAGAATGTACATGGGGTGGGGGTCATCAACCTGTTTTAACCAAGTGACTTGTTAATTTCTTGTATGTGTTGCAGTACCGGAGGTAATGGTCCAGGTACAATGATCCAGCTTCCTCTTTGTTCATCCAGTAAGTAACATAAAGCAATTCTGTTACCCAAAACCACCTTGGGGCACCTGGGTGACCAACTCGGTTGCTCAGTTGGTTAAGCTTCCCACTGTTGATTTCGGCTCAGGTCATGATCTCCTGGTTCTTGGGATCGAGCCCCGCATCAGGCTCCCCACAGATAGAGCGGAGCCTGCTTGGGACTCTTTCTCCCTCTCCTCCTCTGCCCCTCCCCCACTTGTGTGCGTGCTCTCTCTCTCTCTCCCTCTCTCTGTCAAAATAAATAAACAAACATTAAAAAAACCCCACCTTAGCAAGAGTGTTTGGGGACTTTGGTTGTACAGCTGTGGACTCAGCAGTAGATTCAGTGACAGCTACCAGAGTAAAGGAGTGTTGCCTTCCTGTGCGTTAACACAGAGAGGAAGCAAGGAGCAAAAAGGTGAAAGGAGTAAACGTTTCATGTTGGGGTTGAAAATATTGATTCATGACCTTGGGAGAGCTGTCTGTCTCAAGATGTTCTCTAATTCTGGGAAGGAACCTCCCTAGTTAATTTTAATTTAAGATCTCCAGCTGGTATGCAGATCCAAGTGTCTAAATGAGTCCCTTTCATTTGGGGGATGGGACCCAAGGTTCAAATCCCTAAAGTACGGCTGCTGTTGGGTTGTGGAGAGAGCCTGAGGTATGGTCCCTTATAAGGCGCTTCAAGGGCAGCCTCTGTGATCCAAATCAGAAGGGTGGGAGAAAACAGGGGATATTTTAAATATGTATATATAGGGGCACCTGGGTGGCTCAGTCGGTTGAGTGTCCGACTTCGGCCCAGGTCATGACCTCACGTCCGTGAGTTCGAGCCCCGCGTCGGGCTCTGTGCTGACAGCTCAGAGCCTGGAGCCTGTTTCAGATTCTGTGTCTCCCTCTCTCTCTCTCTCTGACCCTCCCACATTCATGCTGTCTCTCTCTGTCTCAAAAATAAATTAACATTAAAAAACAAAAAATATATATACATATATACATATATACGTATACATATATATACATATACATATATATATAAAATAAAACCTCAAAGACAATGAACAGGAGTCGAATCTGATATCTATAGGTTGTGTTATAATCCTCTACTGAAACACAGTGTTTGTTCTACATCACCCTCATTTCTTTAAAAAATATTTTTTTTAACATTTATTTTTGAGAGAGAGAGAGAGAGACAGAGTGTGAGTGGGGGAGGGACAGTGAGAGACGGAGACACAGAATCTGAAACAGGCTCCAGGTTCTGAGCTATCAGC
This sequence comes from Herpailurus yagouaroundi, assembly GCF_014898765.1. Lineage (NCBI taxonomy): Eukaryota > Metazoa > Chordata > Mammalia > Carnivora > Felidae > Herpailurus > Herpailurus yagouaroundi. The sequence continues at coordinate 16,003,556 of NW_024412430.1, read as the reverse complement.
ACAGAGCCCGACACGGGACTCGAACTCACAAACAGTGAGATCATGAGCTGAGCCAAAGTCGGGCACTTAACTGACTGAGCCACCCAGGCGCCCCTATTTCTAATAAAGATAATTACAGTAAGACTAATTTGTTTGCATAATAAATCTAATCTTATTAAAGTTGGCCTGATTATTTACATAAGTGCAGCAAGAATACGATTGACCATATTAGACCTTTTAAAAATCTGCTTTTCTGGAACTTTTCAGAGGGCGTCTTAGATAGGACTTTTATAGCCTCTCCAGGCTAAGAAGCCATGCCAAGAACTCACCATCAGACTTCACTTGCAATACCTATCTGTTTGGGTGAATTCTTCTCTTCATGAGGTCCCCAGGATATCTTGAAGTTCCTGGGCCTGCCAGGAAGTGACCTGCCTTACTCACCTGCTAAGGTTGCTGAGAACTCTGTAAGCAAGGTGCCAGGCTCTTTGTTCCCAGGGACTTTTTTGGCTCCATAAGTCAACTTTAGTTCCTTCAAACTATTTTCTCACATCTGATTTTATGCATATTCTCAAATACGACATTTCATCAAAGTCTTGGTCATATAACCAATGTTTCCAATTGTGTCCTGTTGCAAGGAGAACAGATTCCTATTGAACTTAAGCAAATAACTGTATCTCCATGAAAATAAGAATGGAGTTTCCAAATTCTGGAGGAATCAGATAAGGAGAAAAGATAAATGTTTCATCTTTGTTTACAAAGGTGCGTTTTACCAAACTAATGATAGTTTAAGAGAAAAGACAGAGTTTCCTAACTCTAGAAAAACAACACCACAGTGTTTCAAACAAAAGTCATAAAAATTATAAAATCATCTCTATCAGTTCATTCAGTCCAATGTAACTAATTCTTGTTGATCTTGATCTTTTGTTAGTTTTATGAAACTGTCAGTCTTTCCCTTAGAGCTCTGCCAATTCTTACTCAGTGGTGTGGTCTGGAAGTTATCAGAAACTTGTACTTGTTAGAGTCCTTCCCATGAGTCGTCTGGAAGATGAACAAGCACTTTTGTAGGAACATTTATTTGCAAAAGCATCAGAGTAGAAAAGTAAGTTTCTGTAAGGGAAAAAAGATTTAAAAATGGCCATGGTTAAAGAGTTGTTCAAAGTTCATTACAATGCTGTCAACAAGAAAATTTGGTTATTTCTGTGGCATACAGGGTTTGAGATAATAACTAGAATTGTAAGTGATAGTATTATACCAGGACATATATCAGATTTCTAGGAATTTTATATAATTGCTGGAACACTTATATATATATATATATATATATATATATATATATATACACACACACACACACATATATATATATACACACACATATATATATATTTTAATGTTTATTTTTATTTTTGAGACAGAGAGAGACAGAGCATGAACGGGGGAGGGTCAGAGAGAGAGGGAGACACAGAATCGGAAGCAGGCTCCAGGCTCTGAGCTGTCAGCACAGAGCCCGACGCGGGGCTCGAACCCACGGACCATGAGATCATGACCTGAGCCGAAGTCAGATGCTTAACCAACTGAGCCACCCAGGCGCCCCTGGAACACTTATATTAATAACCTATATGCATACAAATATAACATAATTATTACTTCTTACTTGACAGTGCTTCTCATGTAATTTAACAGCAAATAAGGCTAATTAGTTACCTAATTAATATCTGTCTTTTTATGAGGAGAGACAACAAATCTTTTGAAATGTTCCAGGGACCTTCTAGAAAATCCCAAACTTACTTCCAGGTCAAAAAGTCTTTACTTAGAATTTGATTTTGGGAAGTTTGGATGCTTGACTAAGTAGGATCACAGACCATTGTGAAAGAATATACTCAATTATCTATTTCACCAAAGTGACAGAACATTTCAAAGGCAAATACAGAAGGTTACATAGTTGTGAGGAAAGCTTTAGCTCTTCGAATACTGAGAAGACTCAGTTTTCTTAAGGCATCAAAGACCTGATAAAGGCAACACGAAGCACAGGAAATTAATTTAGGGAAACACGAAAGCTTTGCTTTCCAGGTGTGTTACTTACAAGGTAAAGGAAGTCCTTTCACAATCTCTCATTGTCAAGAACAGACTAAGAGTTTAGGACAACTTTGTCCTTTAGGTAGATGAAAGAAACTTTTTAGTTTTACGTAAGTACCCTATTGTATTAAAGCTTACGTTAAAAACCCTTGGAATAACAATTGAGTACACAAGGTAAAAATTCCCTCTGTCTCTCTGTTCCCAGCTTTCCATAATCCATTCAGTTTGTCCTTTGTTCTCCTCTTTCCCATTCTGAAGGAACCAGCTTTTAAATTTTTTTTTTTTAACATTTATTTATTTTTGAGACAGAGAGAGACAGAGCATGAATGGGGGAGGGTCAGAGAGAGAGGGAGACACAGAATCTGAAACAGGCTCCAGGCTCTGAGCTGTCAGCACAGAGCCTGATGCGGGGCTTGAACTCACAGACCGTGAGATCATGACCTGAGCTGAAGTTGGACACTTAACCGACTGAGCCTCCCAGGTGCCCCTGAAGGAACCAGCTTTTAGTTTCGGGAAAAATTCCTTTCATTTCCCTTAACAAAAAAGCATCTTCATGCCTCCTGACCTTTTCTTGGCCAAAACACATTTTACTTTCCTTGCATACAGAGTTTTTTCCCTTATTATTTCTAGTAGTTAACAGTTCCATATTAATTAGAGTTTTTAACCCTTAGGAACCTTAATTTCTAGTGAAAAGTAAGAAATCAGCATTCTTTGTATTGGCAGATTCATGAATATATTTCTTGATTTCTAGAAGCATATGCTTCCTCAGTAGTACATCATTTCAGTGATGCAGAGGACGTGTTTATTAACACACCCAAATGTTTTTAGTTTCTCTGTAATAAGAAGCCAAAAGTAGATAAAACCTGTGTTCAGTAATGTTTCATTATTTTATCTTATCTGGAAATGATCTGAGATACTCAGTGAATATCCATCATTTAACTTATCTCAGTATACTTTTGTTTCAAGTTACCAGAAACATTTTGGAAACTATTTAAAAAATATACTTTTTTAATGTTTACTTATTTTTGAGAGAGAGAGAGAGAGAGAGAGAGAGAGAGAGAGAGAGAGAGAGAGACAGACAGACAGACAGAATCTGAAACAGGTTCCAGGCCCCGAGCTATCAGCGCAGAGCCTGATACGGGGCTCGAACTCACAAACCATGAGATCATGACCTGAGCTGAAGTTGGACACTTAACTGACGGAGCCACCCAGGTGCCCTGGAAACTATTTTTAAGTACACATACAGTAAAGCATCAGTATTCTTGAAAATTTCATTTGTAGATTATCTCAGATCGTGTGACCTTGAAAAACATTTGGGTTAGTGTTTATATTTCTGAGAACATACTTAATTTGTAGAGTGCTTTTCTGTCCTTGAGGTTGTTTGTCTTTAAGCCAATTAAATAGAGCCCTTTACAAGTTGATGTTGGCAATGCCAATGTGGTAGAAAAATATCACACATCAGTAAAATACATACATAGATACACGTAAACATAAAGACATATAAACAGAGACCTATAGCTTTTGTTTTAAAGTTTTAGCCATGAAACAGGCATTATTAATGTAAAAGTCACTAGTTTATAAGAGAACAATTGGATCTAAAATTGTGTTTCTTGGGGAGCCTGGGTGGCTTAGTCGGTCAAGCGGTGGACGTCAGCTCAGGTCATGATCTGATGGCTTGTGAGTCGCGTTGAGCTCTGTGCTGACAGCTTGGAGTCGGGAGCCTGTGTCAGATTCTGTGTCTCCCTCTCTCTTCGCCTCCCGTGCTCGTGCCCAGTCTCTTTCTCCTTCAAAAATAAACATTAAAAAAATAAATAAATAAAATTGTGTTTTTTGAACACAAGATAAACAGTAAGTTTATCTTGTGTTCAGATGGCTTTAACGTTTTTACCAGTATCTGTAGAGAAGATCTTTAAGATTTTTAATTCACCTATTTTCCAAATAGCACCCCTTTCCTCTTTTCCTTTTTCTTTCCCTTCTGATAAGAATCCCCTCACTGGAGTTTGTATTTCAGAGATGGCCCTCAGTTCCTAGGGAAGGTTGGTACAATATTGACTTCTCAAAGCACAGGGAAAGAATACAAGTTCCGCTAAGGACTTTTGATCCTAAATCAAGAAATTGACAATACTTGCAAGCCTTTGGAGGTGAATAGGGAAGGTTTTGGGATTGGTAAAAAAGATGGGGGTGGGGGGCTTTGAATTCTTTCTAGAGCAGTATTTCTGTTCTTGTAAAGACTTGATATGTAAGACGAGTACAGTTTTTAATTCCTCCCAGACTTGGGTTGTAACCTCGATGATCTCAAGGCTGACCCCCCATCCAACTATATTACCTTCAGTTTGCTTCTCTGAATCAGGAAGAAGATGTTCAACTGAGATGGCCATCACAGGCTTCTAGATTCTAGATTTAGAGCTGTTAGTCTTTGGAATGGTTTTCTTTCCCTTGGGTACATAGTTTCATTTAACTTAGGGGAGAAGGCCTTTAAAAAAACCTTTCTCTTAGGCTCTGAGTACCGGCTTCCAATTTGGCCAGCTTCTGCCCATAGAGTTATTTTAAATTCTCTTGAATCTCTTGTCAGGTTTCCTGAACAACCCCAAGGATGCAAGAGGTACCCCTAAAGAGGTATAGAAGAAACAGTCCTCCCAGGATCCAGAGTCACTCCCAAAGATAGCCAAAGGAAGAAAAGATTTAGACAGTTCCCCTGAGAGCTGGCAGCAAAGAGGAAACCCTACCCGTGGATGGAGTGCAACCCATAATTTTGTTCATCCATATTTTGGGGCCTCCCAGCCTTCTCTAGGAAGTGATGAGGACCATCCCTGAAATATAAAATCCAGTAAGGGATTCTTACCAGAAGGAAAGAAAAAGAAAAAAAAATGGAGGGTTATTTGGAAAATAGGTGAAAATCTTAAAGACCTCTCCAAATACTGGTCAAAACATTTAAAGCCATCTGAACAGATAACTTGCTGCTGTCTTTAAGAAACAATTTTTTATTATATTTTATCTTAATTTTTTAAGTGTTTATTTTTGAAAGGGAGAGAGACAGAGCGTGAGCAGGGGAGGGGCAGAGAGGGGGAGACATAGAATCCAAAGCAGGCTCCAGGCTCCCAGCTGTCAGCACAGAGCCCGATGTGGGGCTTGAACTCACGAGCCGTGAGATCATGACCTGAGCTGAGGTCAGCTGCTTAACCAACTGAAGCCAAGTTCTCAGAACACAAACAGGACAAACGAGAGGTAGTCGCTGTCCCTAGGAGAGTAGGGGTCCGCACTGATGCATTCCCAAAGGTAAATCCACGAGTCACAATTCAAAGATCTTATTCTTACAAATGTTATTTTTGTTTTGTTTTGTGTGTGTGTGTGTGTGTGTGTGTGTGTGTGTGTGTGTGTGTGTGTGTTTTGCCTGTCAATGTGAATTTGGGAAGGGAGTGACAGTGTGAAATCTTACCTTCCCCTCACAACCAGGCACCACAGGTGGAGATCTGGAAGAGTTGACTTTGGTAGGAATTCTCACCCTTTCCTGGCTTGTGCCAGTTTTCCCAGGATCCCATCTGCAGGCTCCGAAGCATGTGAGGTGTCCCAGTGGGTCTCATCCTGGTCACAGAAACTGTAGAGGGGGATAAATAAACTTCTGTCTACTTTTTATGGTGAGTCCTTGGCTGAGACCCCGTTTTCTCTAGGGCATCTCCTGAATGGATAAGCTTCTCTAGGTTAAAGGTTCTCCACTGTGGTCACTGTAATTCAAAATTCTCTTTGGTTAAGTTAACCTTTTGGTTCAGCCTTAAAACAAAATTTTATTCACCAGAGTCTTCACCCTGGTCTCAGTCTGGTTGCCAGGTTGGACCAGTATGACCCTGGATCCAGTCCGACTCCAGGTGGTTTCCAGACCTAGGTCAGGAAAAGAAATGCTCAAATAAAGTCTGAAAGCTCATAATACAAAAACTGTGCAGCTCGGATCTGAGAGGGACTTACCCATCACCTCCGGAGGCAGCGACAAAGCAGGGAGCCCAAGGGGGCTCAGCAGGTACCTTCCCGTGGCTGCTCGTCACTCCTGGAGGCCGTGAGGGTTCTCCATTGGTTCCCTCTAATGACATCAGAACCATAAAAAGATAAACTGAGGCATATTAACAATTTTACGAGTGTATTTGGGCAAAAGTTGATTCAAACTGGGCAGCACCAAGCTGGAAGTGGTTAGGAGTGCTGTACCAACAGGAGCTTGGGGAGAGGCTTTAGTAGAGAAAAGATAGAAGAAAGGTAAGGAGATTGTTGACTGGCTATAGCTCAAAGCCTAGTTGGCTGTGCGTGTTGGTTGTCCTTAGTGGTTTTAATTTTGTGACCTTGAAACCTTTATAGGTTTGGATTTTAGTTTTCTTACGTAGCCAGCCATGGCATCAGAGTCACATCCGTCTGATGACCTCTTGTTTTAATTGATACAACAAGTTTTTATAAACTGTAATGCCATAACACCTGATCATCTCCAGTTCTGAATCCCACCTGGATCTGCCTAGCGTCTCGTCTCCTCCAGCACTTCTCTAGGGCCCTCAGCCGTTGAAGTGGCCTCCTACCTGCCCTCCCCACATCTCTCTTGTCCCTTCTTTCCAGAATGCAGATCTGGTCACAGTGTCCCAACCTCCTCCTAACGCCGCCTCCGCATCCCAGTATGACTTTACCGATTCCTCTTTGCTCCAAGGACAAGACCATGGGTTTGAACATGACCCCTGGCCCTGATGTCTGTCCCCTGCCCACCTCCCCAGAAGTGCACTGCCCCCTTTGTTCTCTCCCCTGTGCTCTGCTCGGGTCTTGGAAACCTGCTGTGCTGTCTGCCTCCACCTTCACCCACTGCACCGTCAATCTCAACCACTCCCCACTCAGCTCATGCGTCACTTCCTCGTCTGACCTCCTTGACCTCCTTGACCTCTGCTGACCTCCTTGACCATTGTAGCCTCCATTTATATAAGTGATTGTTTGTGTCCTGTGTGTCTCCCCCACGTGACTCTGAGCTGCACATCTTGTTTAGTGCTGGACCCCCAGAATGAGCACAGAGAACTCATTACCGGTTTGTTGTCATTGAAGGATTTGCTTTGCCTTTTGGTGGGGAGGAGGGAAAACTTTGTCACCGTTAAGAGTTGGGGTAAGCCCACATACACAGATCTTCCACACCAATGCCGGCCCCTCCGTCTTCCCAATTGAGCCCCACACCTCCTGCTTTTTCAGGTGCTTCCAGCCTGAGTATGTTTCCAGATCTCTCTTGTTCTTTGTCCTGAGGTTGTAGACTCAATTTTTTAAAAAATTGTGGTAAAATGTATATGATGTAAAAATGACCATTTTAACCATTTATAAGTATGCATTTAAGCGGCAGTAGGTATAATCACCCTGTAACGCAACCATTACCACCATCCATCTCTAGAACTTTCTCGTCTTCCCAAATTAAAGCTCTGTACTCGTTAAACAAGAACTCCCCTCTTCCTGTTCTCTCCTGGTAACCGTTATTCATTCTCCTTTCTGTCTCTGTGACTTTGACTCTTCTAAGTGCCTCATATAAGGGAAGTCATGCGGTGTTTGTCTTTTTGTGATCGGTTTATTTCACTCAGCATCATGTCTTTAAGATCCATGTCTGTTGTAGCACGTGTCAGAATTTCCTTCTTTTTAAAGGCTGAGTAATATTGCATTGTTGGGCTATGAACACCGGTATACAAAAGTCTGTTCAAGAGACTCCATTTTTTTAAAATGTTTTTCTGAAATAGAACAGGAGTGGGGGTGGGGCAGAGAGGAGGAGACGGGGGAGAGAGAGAGAGAGAGAGAGAGAGAGAGAGAGAGAGAGAAGAGAATCTTAAGCAGGTTCGAGGTCCAACACCGAGCCCAGTGTTGGATTCGATCCCACGACTGTGAGATCATGACCTGAGCTAAAATCAAGAGTTGAGTGCTTGACTGACTGAGCCACCCAGACGCCCCCGCAACACGCTCCATTTCTACTGACATGCTGTAATTGTAAGATCAAAGGGTGATCTCTCCCTCATCATGTACAACGGAGTCTTGAGCTGTGCGTTTACTTCCTCTCAGCAAGTATCTGCTAAACCTTTTCCCGAGCTGGCTCCAGGTTAGATATCCCTTGTCCACGAAATGTTAAACAGGCCTAGGGGACTGTGCCCCGAGGGACTTCCACTTGGATGAGGAAACAGGTTCTGGGGATTTTTGAATGCTACGTTGTGTATTCAGACTTAATTAGAATTCAGAGAGATGGGGGCGGGGGGAGAGATCAGTGTGGACCTGGGGGTTAGAGAAGGTGTATTAGTTTCTTGTTGCTGCTGTAACAAATTACCAAAAAGTTACGGACTTAAAGCAACACACATTTATTCTCTTATAGTTCTGAAAGCCACAGATCTAAAACCTGCTTCATGGGGCTAAAGCCAAGGTGTCAATAGGGCTGGTTCCTAATGGAGGTTCTGAGGGGACAGTTGTTGCCTTGCCTTTTTCAGCTTCTGGTGGCTGTCTGTGCTCCCTGGCTTGTGACCCTTTGCTTCACCTTCAAAGTGCCTCAGTCCAGTCTCTGCTTCCGTCACTGCGCTGCCTTCTGCTCTGAATCGGACTCTCCCTGCCTCCCTCTGATAAGAACCGTTGGGACTACATCCGCCCCTCCCGGGTAATCTCAGATAGTCTCCCCACCTGGGGACCTCTAACTTAATCACCCTTGCAGATTCCCTTCTGCCATGTGGAATCATGTAGTCATGGGGGGGGGGGGGCATCATTCAGCAGACCACAGAAAGCTTTCCGTAGAAGCATGTGGGCTGGCCTTCACGGTTGGCCTGCAAGGTAGGAGAGGCAGGTGGGGATGATGTTCTTGTGATGAGGTAGATGTGCGTTGTGTAGTCTTCCCTCCATCTAGACAGTAGGTGTCACTGCATCTTCCTGTGCATGATTGAGCAGACATGGACGTGGAGTGCACTGCGAGCTTGGGCCCTCCTCCCTGCACCTGTTTCAGTATTGTGGGTCGTTCAAGTGCCCACTAAGTGTCTCTGACAGTGAGCAGTGCCCTGGTGGCTGGAGGCACAGCAGTGGAGATCATTGGCAATGAATGCTCACGGGTCTTTACAAAACTCACTCATCGTCTATGTTTATTAGGCACCTTCAAGTGCCAGGAGCAATGTCAGGCTTCGTGGACACACAACCGACATATAGCCCTTTCACCCAGGGTGTATTTTTCTTTTTTCCTTCCTTCCTTCCTTCCTTCCTTCCTTCCTTCCTTCCTTCCTTCCT
>NW_024412430.1:15922207-15994249 GCF_014898765.1 Herpailurus yagouaroundi | reverse complement strand
CTTTCTTTCTTTCTTTCTTTCTTTCTTTCTTTCTTTCTTTCTTTCTTTCTTTCTTTCTTATGTTTGTTTATTTTCTTGAGAGAGAAAGAGAGCATTAGTGGGGGAAGGGAAGGGTGAGAGGGAGATACAGAATCCGACACAGGGTCCAGGCTCTGAGTTGTCAGCACAGAGCCCGACGCGGGGCTGGAACTCACAAACCCTGAGATCATGACCTGAGCTCAAGTCAGATGCTTAACCGACTGAGCCACCCAGATGTCATATTTTTTTCTTTATCAAGTTTCATACCACAAACAAGATTACTTTTATAGTTGAAAAAAAAATTAAAACGAAACCTGGTATTTATCTAAAAAAAATAAATAAAGGCATTGTTTCTGGTGCCAACAGTAGGTGAATGTGGGTCTAAAGTGTGTTTGTCTGGTTCCAGTGTGGACAAAGATTGGAGAAGGCAGAAGACACATCCTTTGTTCTGGAAGTGGTTGCAGAAACATGTGTTTTCCAGGAAAGGGATCGATACCAGAGAATGGAGAGCATCCAGAACACTAAGTGGAGACGAGTTTTGAGGGCCTTGGGTTTAGTAAAAATTTCTAGTAGGCTCTGAACATCCGTTGCAAATGCTGAGTTAAAGATGAACTGTATGTAGTTTGTGAAACCTTTCTTTCTTTAATGCTCGCCCAGATGTTAATGCCCTAGCACATTTCTCAGGATCCAGGCCACCACATTAGGGGGTCCTCTGTTCTTTAAAGTGGTTTCAAGGAGAACTTTTCACTCATCACCAACACACAGACAGTCCTAGAATAGGACCTATTCTGGCCTCAAAACAAAAACTAAAGGAGAAAAACTGTGATTGGGTTTGCAGTTTGGAAACCCCAGGCCTGTGCGTTCAGAGGTCGAGAGTGCGCTGAAGAAGACGGGCTTTGCGGTCTCACCGGCCTGGCTGGGTGGTCGGGCACTTTATCTACTTTCTCTGTGATTCCACGATCTTGTCTACAAAATGGATGCAAAAATAGTACGCTGAGCATCAGGCTGTTGTTGAGGATTAAAATATGTAACATATTACCTGGCACACAGTGTGCTCTCCCTCAATGTTAATTGCTGTTCAGTGCATGCAGGGGCAGTTTGAGGCTATAGGGTACATCGTTTAGCCTTTAAAGTGAGGTAAGAGAAGACAATGGCCAAGGTTAATCCTTTTTTTTTTTTTTTTCTGTAGAAACTTGTAATAAATCACCCAAAGCTACAGCAAATCAAGTGACTTACAGAAAACGGGGCAAAAAAAGCAAGTGATTTCCAGAAAATGGTGCTCACTGAGTCATTGGCAGTCTTCCTGCTTCCTTGCATTTTCCTTAGCAGTTTGTGTGAATCCTGGAATAAGTGTTCAGATTGACCTCAGTCTCTTTATGAGAAGATATTTCAGAATCCAACTCTGCTGCCAAGCATATGGGTGAAAGGAGGGGGAAAAGGCTGAAACCCTCGAGGAAGAATATTAATCATAACAATAACTACAGCCGACACTGGTATTGTCGCTGGAGTTGACAAGGAGCCTTTTCACCTGTTCTCGCTCCTGCGGCCCTCACAGTCATCCTGTGAGGTGTCTGTGGTGGGTGTTATTGTTAATCCGATTTTGCCGATGAAAACACAGAGTTGAAGGATGTTGAACGAGTTTGGTTGTCCGAGATGACACAGAAAGAAAGTCAAAGCCAGAGGCATGACACCCCATCCTTTAGAAGAAGTCAGCATCTGATGCTACTGGCCTCACTACGAAGTGATACGAGTAGTAAACACAGCCCTTTGGACGTGGCCAGGTGAGCGTTGTTGTTCACAGTGGTCACTTACGGGTGCCGTGCAAGCATCTTGAATGCGCCTTCCTTCCCAATTACAAGACACACACACACATCTCATTTTTTAATGCCTTTCCATTGTTGCTCTCAAATGCTTATTCACTAGCCTTGGTGCCAAACGACTTTTTGCTATTTTCAAATGCTGTTGCTCAAATCTGCCCTTTTCAGATGTGACTTGAGACCAGTGAAGATACTCGTATAAAATCCACAGACTCCAGTGAGACATCTAAGAGATTTTAAACTGGAGTGGAATACGTTGGAATATATTGGAATAGATGTGTCACTTCCTCAGGGGACTATTTGGAAGGGCATCTCTTATTTGGGTGTGAAAGTTCTGGTGTGTTTGTTTGAACACAGGCGTCATATTACTTCATGGTTGTGGTTTGGGGAAGTCAATAAATAACTCCCTTTCTTCCCCACCTGAGTTCAGTACCGGTTGAGAAATAAGACAGGGAAAGTGGGCAGATAGATGGAGGTCAAAATAGGAGCTTTATCACTGATAAGCTAATGACAGAACTGGCCTGAGAAGTGTGGCCAAAAGGGTTGCCAACAACCCAGCCCCAAGTTAGAGCTTCACCCCCTAGTCCAGCTCCCAGCACCCGCCCCCTCCCCCCAGGGTGGAGCCTGTCTCTCTAGGCACCAAGGGACAGAACGGAATGTGAGAATCGTGCAGAAGAGAGCTGGTGATGAGTGGACAGGGCAGAGGAGGTGGAGGGATAGAGAGAAAGCGGAGGAGGAGGTAGGAGGAGTAGAGAGGAAAGTGGTTAAGTGAGGATGTTCACTTCTTTCTCCTAAGTTCACTAATCTGGTAAATCATACTCCCTCCTTCCCAAGGGAAAAGTGAGTAAGAGGCGGGGGCTGAAGCCAAAAGCGTTACACCAGGAAAACACAGGTAGATTCCTATCTAGCATTTGCCAGGTATTTATTGGCTTTAATGTCAGCAACGTTTCTGAGAGTTGGGTGTGATTGTTCCTGTATAGATGATTTCTGAAGGTCAGATAGCCGAAAGGATTTGCAGTCGGGTCTGAATACAGAGCCCATGTTTGTTCCCGTACACTAAGAAGAACTTCTCATTGGGCACAGACAAGCATGGGGCGAGGTGCAGGGTGATAATGGCTAGAGACTGAAGAGATCATTCCGTCTGGGAAATCAGGGAAGTATTGCGGGGGGGGGGGGGGCGGCAAGATGTAGCATTTGCAGTGGGCATTGGGTAGAAATGTACAGCCCAGAAATGAAGGACTCTCTGGGGACAGGGAACAGCATAAGCAAAGATAAGGTGATGAGGAATGATCCGGTACACTTTAGGGAGCTAAAAATAGAAAATGTGGAAGTCATATAAGGTTGGGATGGTGTGTTGGGTTAAGGGCCCTTTTCAAAGCAGAAAGAACAGAAATGACTGAACAATCCAATGTAAGGGGTCAGGGAAAGACCAGAATCAGACCTGATGTCAACATTTTTAAGCTAGGTAAATGAAAGAATGATGATGCTGTCAAAGAGATGTGAAAGTCGGGAAGAGAGACTGGTTTTACACTTACTTATCTCTGAACGTGTTCAGTTGGGCGGACTGTTTTGTAGAGATGAACCCTTCCTTTCACGATTCATGCGTTCATTCAGGCAACAGTGTTTGTTGAGTCGTATGACGTCCTAGGAGCTGGGGATTTGCTGGAGATGAAGCACAGGCATGGTGCCTGTTCCCCAGGACCTTCCGGCCAAGTGGGTGGGAGGACAGATGAATTCAAACCACCATGGTGTCGAATCACTACTGCGGTGTTGTTGGCCGAGGAGGCACACAGGGCGCTCGGAAGGCCTGTCAGAAACCAGGGGTCTAATCTGGTGGTGAAGGTCAGGAAACATTTGACGAAGTGACACGTGTGCCCAGAGCTGTTGGGTAAATAAGAGTCAACGAGGCCAGGAGGACAAAGAGCAGAGCAGGCGGGGGACGTTCGCCTAACGAATATTACACAGCAGTAGCGGTCGGTGAGTCTCTGCTCACAGCTTCGCGGGTGAAGTTGGCAACACAATGCTGGCTGAAAACAAGCAGGTCCTAGAGACCGTATCCTGCATGATGCCTTCTTAAAAAGTTTGAAAGCAAAAAAACCCCGAAACAGTAGATTGCTTAGGTATACAAGTACAGTGTGTGTGCTAAAACAAGAAAAAAGTCAATGAAAATAATCCCCGAATTTAAAAAGAGTAGAAATTCAGAGGGACTGGCAGTGAGGTGTGGGGGAGGTTCGTAAAGGGACGTGCAAATGATTGGTAAGGTTTCAGATACTGAGCTCTGAAGAGCTCATTGTATTGTTTTAAATACATAAAGAGGGCCGTGCGTCAGCCAATTTAAATGGTGTGATAAACCAAGAATTAAGATTAATACAATTCTAGGCACTGGGATTTTTTTTTTTTTTGAAGAGATTATGCTGAGTATTAGGGCCTGAAAGAATATCAGGATGGCTGGAATAGAAAAGCAGAGGGGGGAAAGACAAGAAATGAGATTCTAGGGATGGCTGGGCTCCAAGACCATGCAGAGCCTTGCAGGCCCTTTATCTAAGGTGGTTTTCCCTTTATCCAAGAGCTGTGGGAGCCGTTGAAGGATTTGTAAGCAGGAGGCAGGCTTCAAGATTTGCATTTTGCAAAAGGTCACATTGCTTTCGGTGTAGTGACCAAATTGAAGAGAGGCCGGAATGACTGTGGATGAACTACTTAGCTTCGTTTAGAAGTAAGACGGTGAGGGGCGCCTGGGTGGCTCAGTCGGTTGAGCGGCCGACTTCGGCTCAGGTCATGATCTCTCCATCTGTGAGTTCGAGCCCTGCGCCGGGCTCTGTGCTGACAGCTTGGAGCCTGGAGCCTGTTTCGGATTCTGTGTCTCCTTCTCTCTCTGCCCCTTCGCCGTTCCTGCTGTATCTGTCTCTGTCTCTCAAAGATGAATAGATGTTAAAAAAAATGTAGAAGTAAGACGGTGAGAGCTCAGAATAGGGTGGAGGTTGTAGTGGCAGTGGCGGTGATGATGATGACAGTCATGGTGATGGTGGTGACGATGATGGGGGTAATGACAATGGTGGTGGTGGTTCTAGTGATGCCGATGGCTTTGGTATCAGAAACAGAGCTAAATGGATGCATTTGAGAATACTTAGGAAGTAAACTCTGTAGAAGGGAGGGATGGATTTGATAGATGTCTTCGTGGAGAGGAGGGCATCAAGGATAATTGCTAGGTTTTGGCTTGTCAGTCAAGTAGGGATGGAACAGGAAGGAGAACTCAATAATTCAGTTTGGGGCACGCTGAGTTCCAGATGCTTTTTCAGACTCCACCTCTTTCTCAACTCCTTTCCAGGGACGGTGATCTCACTTTCCCTCTTTGTCGTGTAGATGAGAGCTCACAAACTCAACTTCTTTCTGGGGCCAGGCAGGTAACTGGAGTGAGTAGAGCTGCCTGGGTCAGGAAGATATTCAGGATGGAGAGAGCTTGAGTGACCCGTTGAGAGCATGACCCATAGCCTAGTTGTGACTTGGCTTAACCTACTGGGAGGCCAAGTGGTTTTCAAGAAGAGCCAAAAAAAAGTAACTCATTCAATGCTTGAAAAAAAAAAAAAAGATTTGTAAGGCCCAGTCCTGTGGATCAAGCACAACCAATCTGGGACCCATGGATAGCATGTTTATAGAGTTTTGGTTCTAAATCATTCATTAACACAAATTTACTCATCGCATTATTGGTAAAGTACATTTTAAAACAATTACTGGGATTGAAATTTTCTGATAACAGCATTATGAAGAGCTACTGGCATTTGCCTTTTACCAAAATGTATGATACACTCAATTTTAGAACATCATTAAAAATTTTTTTTTAACATTTATTTATTTTTGAAAGACAGAGACAGAGTGTGAGCAGGGGAGGGGTAGAGAGAGAGGGAGACACAGAATTCGAAGCAGGCTCCAGGCTCCGAGCAGTCAGCACAGAGCCCGACGCGGGGCTCGAACCCATAAACCTTGAGATCATGACCTGAGCCAAAGTTGGATGTTTAGCTGACTGAGCCACCCAGGTGCCCCCATTTTTTAATTAAAAAATTTTTCAGGGGCGCCTGGGTGGCTCAGTCGGTTGAGCGTTCGACTTCAGCTCAGGTCACGATCTCGCGGTCCGTGAGTTCAAGCCCCGCGTCGGGCTCTGGGCTGATGGCTCAGAGCCTGGAGCCTGCTTCGGATTCTGTGTCTTCCTCTCTCTCTGCCCCTCCCCCGTTAATGCTCTGTCTCTCTCTGTCCCAAAAATAAATAAACGT
Organism: Herpailurus yagouaroundi; assembly: GCF_014898765.1. NCBI lineage: Eukaryota > Metazoa > Chordata > Mammalia > Carnivora > Felidae > Herpailurus > Herpailurus yagouaroundi. Next base: position 15,988,149 of record NW_024412430.1, on the reverse strand, counting down.
TGAAAAAAATTAAAAATAATAAAAATAAAAAAATAAAAAATTTTTCACTTTGAAAAATTTTAAATGCTGAGGAAGACAGTTCAGATAGAATAATGAACTCCCGTATACCTTCACTCAGATTTACTGTTTGTACATCTCTCAAATTTGGAGATCTCTTCCCCCACCACCTGAGCTCCTGCCCCCCATTTCTGAACCTTTCCAGAGTAAGTTGCAGACATCGTGTGACCCTCTGATACCTCAACGTGTATCCCCGAAGTACAGTGATATTCTCTCACACAACCACAATGTGATCAAATTCAGGATTGATATGATACTAAGGTCTAATATACAGTCACTATTCAATTCTGTGGCTCTTTTCTGACCCAGAATCCAGTCTGGATCACTCATCGTGTTTGGTCGCCATGTGTATTTAGTCTCCTTCAATCTGGAGCAGCTCCTCGTGTCTTTCATGACATTGATATCTTGGAAGAGTGCAGGCCAGCTGTTTTGTAGAATGCCCCTCGCTGTGAACTTGCTGGATGGGGTCCTCACGGCTGGGGTCAGGTTCTGCGTTTTGGGGTCCGCGTGATCGTGGTCAGGCTGCAGTCCGGCGTGTGCATCGTGTCCTCAGTACATCACATTGAGAGACACATGAGGTCACTTTGATGATCGAGGGAAGGTTTTGTCTGGCAGGTGTCCGTCCCCTCTTTCAGGAACTTATCCCCTCTATCATCAGCAAGTACTCTGAGGAGACGGTTTGAGACTCTCCAGATAGCCTGTTCACCAACAAACTTTCAGCCGGTAGTTCAGAATCCATTGAAAATTGCCATCTGCATCTGTCATTACTATGGAAGTTACAGATCTGTGACCTTTTTTAAAACTGACATTTCTTCTGTATTTATTAGAATTCCACCGTAAAGACGAAGAGCTTTCTCTTCCCCATTTCTTTAGTTCCTACTTACATCTTTCTGTATCCCAGTGGACACCTGGATTCTTTTTGTTTCCCGTGTCTTCTATCCTCTTGTGATGCCAGCATTGCCCACACTTGGCTAGAGGGAGCCCTTCCGGCTGCTTCTGTGCTCCTTGCCTGTCTGCATCGGTTGTGGAGGATGTACTTTCTGCCACGAGATGTTTCTGGCTTTCTTAGTACTTTCCCAGCCCCAGCCCTGTAATCAGCTGTTTACCCAAGGGGCACTGCTTCCTTATAGTGGGGAGCGTATTTAGAAACGAAAATATTTTAGAAACTAAAACTAGGTGTGCGCACCTTTACTGAAATGTCATTCTGGGTGCTTCCAGGGGACAGAACTAGGAGGCATATGTTCCTTTTTTTCTTTTCTTTTCTTTTTTTTTTTTTTTAGGAGGCCTATGTTCTTAAAAATTCAGAGGTTCACACTCATACTTGCAAATCTAGTCCATTTCTAGAGGGCCTTCCCTACCCTTCCCTCATTCTGTCTGTAGGTCGGTCTTCCTTTGCCCACAGTGAGTACCCCTGGCTCCTAACAGCACCAACCTATTTGCTCATTTAAAGCGTAAATTTGGAAGCAGTTGAGTTTCCTTCTTCTCCTCCCTTCTTTTCTAGCTGCAGAGGTAACTAATTTTGACATTCTTCCATTTCTGTAGTTTTTTCTAGTTAATTTTCTCACATCATAAGCATGTTCAGGTTTCTCTCAGCATGTCTTCACAGCGATTTCACCATGTAGAAGTATTATATTAATATTATCTGTTGTAAATCACACAAAGAAGAGTTGTTGCTTTGATCCAAGCTGAAATGGAGGCTGTTGGTAATAACTTCCATGTGCTTGGCAGCTGGCAGTTTACCCAGGTACTTCTTCGCATTCCTACTTTTCCCATAATGGTGTGAAGTCTTTGGGTCCCAGGTGAAATGAACAACAGATAAATAAACCCATACCTTCATGACTGTTTCACGTAGTAGGATTCAAATAAAACCTGCTTCTTTTTTTTTTATTAAAATTTTTTTTAATGTTTATTCATTTTTGAGAGAGGGAGAAAGAGCGAGAGAGCAAGAGCAAGGGAGGGGCAGAGAGAGGGAGACACAGAATCCGAAGCAGGCTCCAGGCTCTGAGCTGTCAGCACAGAGCTTGATGCGGGGCTCGAACTCATGAACCATGAGATCATGACCTGAGCCGAAGTCAGATGCTTAACCAACTGAGCCACCCAGGCACCCCTAAAACCTGCTGCTTTTTAAAAAAAGATGCATTTAGAACCTATGACTGATTAAAGCAGGTATCAGATAAAAGCATGGATAATCCTCAGTAATAGATAAGCTAAAATGTTTTAAATTCACATAAGCATTGTTTGCTTTTGTTATTTTGTAGGAATTTTCATATCTTCCTCAGATAGTTTTTGTTTGTTTGTTTGTTTGTTTGTTTTACATAGTCTCCATGCCCAGTATAGAGCCCAACATGGGGCTTGAACTCATGACCCTGAGATCAAGACTTGAGCTGAGATCAAGAGTTGGACACTTAACTGACTGAGCCACCCAGACACCCCACAGATTGATATTTTTAATGTACGTTTTTTTTTAATGTTTATTTTTGAGAGAGAGAGAGCGAGCATGAACGGGGTGGGGGGGACAGAGAGAGATAGTGACACAGAATCTGAAGCGGGCTCCAGGCTCTGAGCTGTCAGCACAGAGCCCGACGCAGGGCTCAAACTCACGAACCGTGTGATCATGACCTGAGCCAAAGTCGGACGCTTAACCGACTGAACCACCCAGGCGCTCCTACAGATTGACATTTTTTAAAGGATATCTTCTTCCTAAATATACAATGAGTTACAAATGCCTTTAAAGCAGTGGTTCTGAAACATGGCCGCAGATAGAATCAGTTGGGGAGACTGAGTGAGTGCTGCCCCTCTCACTGATTAGGTCAGCATCTTTAGGGTGGGCATCACTTCTTTTTAACGGTCGAGATTTCAGTGGGCTGCCACTGTGTGGCTGAGGAAAGGCTGTGTCATTGTGGAGAGAGCAGCTTCAGTCACAGCTAAACACAAGGGAGCTTCATTTGGGCCTGATTTCTGATTTAAATACTGATACTTCAAGTGGGCAAGGGTATATTGTGAACTTAACCTAGCAGTTAAAGGCACTGAATTTTTATTAGCCAGTCGTACTCTCTTTGTTCTAAGAATTACATGATGTTCACATTTTCATGTTTCTGAAATTATGTTATGACCTGAAATTAAGGGGGGTGTGTGTGCACAGGCACAGGCTCATTGTAACATTCCAAAGCTGTACCTGGAGCAGGGTTCTTAAAACCCAGTATTCATCAGAAGTACCTGGAGTGCTTGTTATAGATGTGGAATCGTAGGCCAGTTTTGGCCCTTGTGTAAGGACCTGGGTTAACCAGCACCCCACGTGATTCTGAGTCACCAGGTCCTTGGACTTTGCTTTGAGCAGCCATTTTCAAAGTGTGGTCCTCCCCACCCCCTCTACGGTTGTATCAACATCACCTAGGAGCTACTTGCAAATGCTTGTTCCCAGACCCTTCCCTATACCTGGGGACCAGTAGTCTGTATTTTTTCCTGCACCCAGAAATTCTGATGTAGGATAAAGTTTAAGAACCACTGTTTTCAGAAATACTGCTAGTATTCCCATACTTCCTTGATGGTAAGAATCACCTAGCATACTTCTGAAGACACAAAATCTGCAGCACCTGGGTGGCTCAGTCGGTTAAGTGTCCGACTTCAGCTCAGGTGATGATCTCATGGTCCGTGGGTTTGAACCCCTTGTCAGGCTCTGTGCTGACAGCTCAGAGCCTGGAGCCTGCTTCAGATTCTGTATCTCCCTCTCTCTCTGTGCCCCTCCCTCACTTGCTCTCTGTCTCTCAAAAAATGAATAAATATTTAAAAAGTTAAAAAAAAAAACTCCACAAAATCTAGGTTCCATCCCAAATCTGTTGAATTATAATTCCAAGGGGGGAACATTCCAAGGGGACACTGGATATTCTGTATATTACCAAGCATCTGAGGCGACTCTTACGTGCAGATAAATTTGGGAAGTAGCAAGAAGGAAAAGCCAAGGCTGTGCCAATTCACTGTCTTCCATCCCCCATTTAGGAGCTGTCTTTGGGTTTTATGTTCATTATAAGATTTAAATTTTCTAACAGCCTTATGAAATGGATATTGTTTTCAGACCCATTTTACTGAGGAGAAAACAGGTATTTGGAGAACTTAAAAAGCACATCTAGGGTCATATCGATAGTAAACCAGAGAGCCGGGACTCGAACCAGGAACTTGCTGACACCAGAGGTTTGTTCTTAAACTGTTCTAAGGTTTGCGTGCAAATCCTCGTCCTCGTTGTTACAGTATAGTGCAGCCTTGGTGATAGACACTTGCCCAGAGGCATTCCTTGCTTCAGAAGTGAAGAATTGCCAGCTGTAATCCCAGCCTAGCTTGGCAGACTCTCTTCCCCACTGTCTGTCACCATGAATTGTCCCCTCCCACAAGGCCACTTGACCCCTCATCCGTGACCTCTCTTTGCTCCCTCCTGCCTTTGCTGTTGTAGTCAGTGTACCTTTACTGACGAGATTTCCCCATCACCTTGTCTTCCAGTCCTCTTAATTACTCTTTCCTTACTTTTACCCCCGAAAGAACCGCCCTTGCTCTTTTCTAACAGTCCCAAACTCAGCCATGCCTCAAGACTCTTGGTCTGGTGTCTTCTGGGAAGTGTCCCTGACCACACCAGGCCTCAGTGAGCTCTCCTCTCGGGGACTCACCAGGGTGCTCTTGGCACGCATCCTTTATCTGGTCCCCAACGAGGAGTGCCCTGCGTAAGCATCATCATCTTTCATTTAGATGAAGCAAGTCGAAGGCTCTCAAGGCACGCCTCGGTTTTTGGCTCAACAGTGGGAGCAGCTAAAATATCTGTTGATCTGTAATAAAGTCAATCTAGCTAAACAAAGATCCACAGAAAATGAAGGTGGATGTTAAAAGTGAGAAAGACAAGTAGTGGAACTTAATGGGAGAATCTGTGACACAGTTACACTGACTCACGTGACCAGTTATTGGGTTTGCAAGGGTAGATGAATAAGGATTATCCCTTAGAATTTAGTTTGTAGGACTCCTCCCCTCTCTTCCAAACCCAGAAAAATCCAGGGAAATCTTGTTTGGTGGGGATGGAGTGACATTGGCATTGGGGGAGCAGGTAGAGGTATAGTATAATCTTTGTAAGGGGGGAATGGCTTTTTTCTTTTTGTTAATTTCATTGTGGTCATCATTAGAGATGATAATGTATTTTCTTTAAAAAATGCAATGGGTAATGCCTATTCTGGTTCCCTTCCAGATGTTAGGGCAGCATAGCGTTTTGGGGCAATAGCATCCTAAGAGGTGACATGAGACAAAGTCCTGCATTCTGGAGCCTAGACCTGGAGGAACATGTCCAGGTACCTCTGAGCCAGGGGTCAGGACCAACACTAGGGAAAGGGCGCCACCTACTGACCAGCCATAGTCAGACTTTTTCCTACCAGGAACCTCCTGTCGGGTTTGGCTCAGAGGAGGTGTCCAAAGAGGTTGGCCCCGAGGGCCTGGGAAAGTTCTCTGCCAGCACCCGCCATGTCTCATGGGGAAGTTCGTGAGGATATAGGCACACAAAGTATGGTATTCCAAGTTTACCTCTTCTATAATAATCTCTATCATGAAAAGAGTTCTCCCTTGAGGAAAAGTTATCAGCAGCCTTGGTGCAGAAAACGATAGAACTAATATTTGGTTGGTTGAATACTGTTAGGTAAAGTTATGGTTCTACCACATTGATTTCAAAGACAGCTCTATGGTTGAGGGGTTGACGGAAAAGAGGGGGAAATTTAGGACTTAATTCTGTTTTAGAAGGGTTAGAATCTCTTTAGAGGCTTTTTTTTTTAATTTTTTTCAACGTTTTTTATTTATTTTTGGGACAGAGAGAGACAGAGCATGAACGGGGGAGGGACAGAGAGAGAGGGAGACACAGAATCGGAAACAGGCTCCAGGCTCTGAGCCATCAGCCCAGAGCCCGACGCGGGGCTCGAACTCACGGACCGCGAGATCGTGACCTGGCTGAAGTCGGACGCTTAACCGACTGCGCCACCCAGGCGCCCCATTTAAAGGCTTTTAAAATAGAAATTCATAGACGGGTATTAAGGAGGGCACTTGTTACGATGAGCACTGGGTATTGTATCTAACTGGTGAATCCCTGAATTCTCCTGAAACCAATATTGCACTGTGTGTTAACTAACTGAAATTTAAATAAAATATTAAAAAAATAGAAATTTGTTTCATTTAAAAATGAAGCCTTCTTCTCTGCCACATTAGTAGTTGGGGCATTGACACCGGGAGAGTGTCATTACATATGTGGTAGTTGCAGGACATTGACTGCAGAGAGAAGACACTGGCAGGTGATAAGCTATTCAGCTTCCGGCTCCTCATCTAGGGGACGGTCATAGTCGCTTGTCCCCTCCACATTCTGTCGGGTCAGATAGGATTTGTTCCCTTCACCAGGAAAATGCATCGAGGACACATGATGCTAAGTGAGAGAGAGGCCACTTCCTAATCAGGTGAGAGCCAGAACTCGACTCTTGGCCTCCCTCGGTGGAGGGGTGTCTGAAGGAGAAGACGCTTTGAAGGAGCGAGGGTACAGAGGGATGGGAGAGTGTGGAGGGGCTGTGAGGGAGGAGAAGGCAGTGTTCTCCAGCAGCCAGAGGACTTCACAGGCTGCGTGTTGACGCATTGGCTTTTGGGACTTCCTGCTTTCACCCCTAGCACTTAATCCCTAGGGAAATTCCAGCTCTCCGGATGCTGATCAACAAAGTCACATGACACTTAGCTCCCCATTGAGACGTGCTCTCAGGAGGCTTTGACCTAACCAGGAATGAGAGGAAGAGGGTGCGCTTCTCCCGGAGGACTAGGACTCAGCACTTTTGGGGTGCCAGGTGCTGGGCTACGTGCCTCCCACACGTGAGTTCCTGGATGCTCCCTCTCAGTGAAGGAGCAACAGCGTCCTCTCGGAACTCGCAGGCTGTCCCAGTGGTGGGAGTGACGGGGCTCAGATCTGAACCCCGTTCTGCCTGGACCCAGAATCAGTGATCTTTTCCGGGTGACATTCTAAACCTGTCATGGTGGGATTTCAGAAGTTGCTAGCGGGATTATCTTGGAGCTGGAGGAGCCACAGAGGACCCCAGGACCTACGTCCGTCTTAGATTTAAGAGGCGCTCCTGCACTGTGATTGACAAGGATTCCCTCCTTTCTTTCTTCTCCCCCTTTTTTTTGTTTTTTGTTTTGACTAGAGATTTTGTAGCTTCCTCAAGGTTCTAGACCACCTTAAATGGAAACGAAATGTTTACCTGTTGACTTGAGTGTTACCCACATGGGCGTGCGTGTGTCAGTTTTGCATGGAGCAGGGAGGTTGAACCAAGGGTAGGGACATAGGGCTGGAAGATGGAGGTTGTCTGCAGAACACGGGACTGGAAGCCAGGGGTCCTCAGTTCTAATTCCGGCTCTGCCATTGATAGCAGCAGCAGCAGCAGCTGATAGTTGAGTGCTTACGATGGGCTGAGACCTTCCAGACCTTTCATACGTATTCATTCACTTAATCCTCATGACCATGGTAGGGATAAGTACTATTATCATTCCCATTTTACTGCTAAGAAAATTGAGGCACATAGTGGTTAAGTGTCTTTCCCCAGGTCACACCAGCTAATAAATGATAGGAAGTTGGCTTAGCCTCAGGCAGTCTGGTTTACTACATTAACTATTACATAATGCTGTCTCTACCTTGTGTCAGTTAACCTTTCCGGGCTTTAGTTTTCCCCGTTGAGAAGTTCATGGGTGTTTGTTTGTTTGTTTGTTTAATAAATATTGAGCTCTAAGCTTGTGTAGGACATTACAGATCAGGTAGAGATGGGAAGGACCATGTGCACAGACTCCTTCCCCACCTCCCGCCACGCCCCCAGCCTACTCACACCCAGCGCAAAATGCAAAGGAGAGGGGGTCCAGGAAAGACTGCGGGAGAGGCTGGCTTTGGAACTTGATCTTCAGGCCGGGTACTGGTCCAGAAAGGGCATCACAGGCAGAAGTAATTGGGCAGGGGACACTGCCAGAGGGAGCGAGGCCTGCGGTTAAGGAGTCACATCCAGGACCATTCATATCTCAAGTAGTGTGTAAGTCACCTTTGTGCTGGGGACTGAACAGATGCCACAGACTTGGGACAGGCAGGATGGTGGGGGTGAAGGAGAGAGGAGGTGGGTGCGGAGAGTGGAAAGTTTAAGTGAGAGGGTGACAGTGGCTGGCAAAGGAGGACAATTTGGTCGCTGACTTCGTCAACCTCAGATTCCTGTGGACTCTGTAGGCAGACGAGTTTGGCCAGAGTTAGTGGATTTATTTGGTTGAAGGTCAGAGTAATGATCTTTAGAGGAAGACGATGATGACAGTGACGTGCCAGGCACCCTCCCCTCCCCCCCACACCCGTGTTCTCTCTCATCAGCACAAGACTACTCCACATTGTGTGACTTTCATCTTAGAGGATTTTTTCCTTCCGCGAAGAGGCAGCCTCGCATAGTGCAGACTCTGAAGCTCGAAGACGAGGCTCAGGAGAGGAGCTACTGACTAGTTTGGCAAGGAATTTGATCTTGCTGGGCCTCGGTGTGTGCATGTGTTAAGTGGGGACAGCACTGCCCACCCCATAGGGCTGTCGTGGGGATGAAGTGAGTTAAGATATATAAAGTGCCTGGCCTGAGTGAGCGCGTAGGAAACGGGGGCTGTTCCTGATGAGTAAACGGAGCAGCGGAGAATTGGGCCGGCGGGGCTGAGGACGCACAGCTGGGCGAGCTGGGGTTCAAATTCAGGCCCTCCTGGCCCCAAGGCCTCCGTACTGCCCCTGGGCTGTGTTGGGGTGAGAGCGGGCGCTCTCGGAGGTGAGCAGGAAGGGAAGAGGGTTGTGGGAACAGCATATGCAGGTGGCAGGAGGAAGGACGGGATTAGAGAGCTTCAAAAAAGTCTTTTCTGGTCTTCTGATTGTTCAATTAGAACGGCCTCACTCTAAAACCTAAAATGTCTAGAGCTAAGTTCCTGTGATCTGTGGTCTAGCCATCTTCCCTGTTCCCGCCAGCTAGCCCTTGCTAGAGGATCATAGAGAGCAGGGGAGATGGCCGCAAAGAGCAGAGGTGCTTGATAAGGCCAGAGGCAGGAGGGTCAGGGCCTCCTTGGCGCTGGGCCGGGCAGAGGGCAGGTGTCAGGGGCCTGGTAGGAGTCGTTAACGAGGTTTGGAGCGAATCTGCTGTGGGAGGGAGGGGGAGTGGACAGAGCTCCAGAACACGGGGGCTGGGGCGGAGAGTTACGGGGGCAGGAAACTTTGTTGTGCTGTGGATGCCCTTGGGAGTCTGATGAGCTTAGGGACCTCTTCTCAGAATAAGGTGCCCAAAATAAAAGACATGGGAGTAACAGAAGGTAGACACTTGTATCTCCAGACCCTTTGGAATTCGGAACTCCTGTAAAGACACTTCCAGCTTTAGGAAGTGGCTCTTCTGTGGAGACTCCGTCCTTAGAAGCTGTCTAAATCCTCTAAAGCTTGTGAACCCCAAAGATGTACCCAGAATTCTGAAGGAGTCCGTTCTCTAGCTTCAGACTGTGGCTTTAGACTTATCTTCAGGTGGTTTGGAATCCTGAAGCATAGAGAAGTTATGTAAAACATCAACATCACCACCCCCATTTGCTTATTTCAGAAGGATGTTGGCAGAGTGAAAAGTACTTTGGAGACTTTATGTGCTGATGAAGTCCTCATAGTGTTAAAAAAAGAAATTCCACTGAGACCCCAGGGGCGAGCAGCCCTGGGTTACTGACTCATTACAGGAGGTTCTTGGTACGTTCCACAGGCTTGCAAGATGGCGGATGTGCTTTCCTATGGGGCTGGATCGTTCCCCTCACCCCCCATGTGAGCGTATTTGGGGTTTAAATTTACAAGTAAAATTCAGAAAATCACCACGGGCTCTTTTTGGACAAGGCAGAAGGCAGGATGGCCCAGGGAAGATTTGTTGGGGCACATACACTAGAAAAATGAGTTTTGGAGATTTTCTCTATCAACCATTTAATCAGAAACTGGCCGAGCCTGCCTGTGAAGTCATCGTTAATACAGCAGAGGAAGATTTTCCCATCAAATAATCCCATTTACTGTTCAATTACGACTGTGTACTTTTTCCCAGGTCACAGGAGTGTGTCTATAGGAAAAGAGCTTTTCCACTCCTTGCTACTAAGACGTTGTCTGCTCCTAGATACAAAATCATCATCCCAACTACATCCATTGTTGGAAACAGTATTTTGGGTTGGCCCTGTGTAATGTGAAATGAAGAGAGAAAGCATGTAGCTGAATCCCGATATGGAAATCCAGACTTGAAAACATTCTCTGATGGTTTGGCATCCGTGGGATAAATTGGTCATAGTTCTCAACAACTCAGATCAAAGCCAAATGCTGTTTGCATTCAGACAGTGATTCAGGGACCATGTCTTATTTGGTTTCTTTGAAAATAGAGCACAGACATTTTTTCATACCTTTGAGAGAAATCTTTTGGCCGCCAAATTTGCGCCTTGTAAATGTTATTGTACCCTAATACAAAGTTTTTACATCTTGTCTCAAATGTCTCTTTCGGAGTTATTCCACCATCCCCGGAGCCGAGTGGCTTGTTGCAGTGAAGGTCTCCTGATGTAATGTGAAGAGAAAAAATATAGGCCAACTGGTAAAGATAAAAAAGACATGCGAGTAAATAAAACACATATGGACAGTCTACTTGCAGAGCTAAAATGTATATGAATGTGTATGCAAATCAGCCATCCAAACAGAGATCTAGGCCGGGCCAGCCCTAGGCTCGGTTACCGAGTAGCCAAGTCTGTTCTCTGTGGCCTCTCTTTGCCCCTTACCTGGATATTTTCCCCAGCACCTCCACCCCTGTTCTTTCTCAGTCTTCCTTTCCATCCTTCTGAACCTGTTAGAGAAGCAGAAATGCCCTGGTTTCAGGACCCAGCTCAGGACCCCTCCTGATGCCTTGCAGTCCCTTGCTCTCCGGCTCTCCCTTCAACCATGTGTGTCCCCTGTCCCTCTCCTGCGGGCGGCACTCATCCAGGAGGAGCCCAAGGCTAGGTGAGAACGATTTAGGTGACCCTTCTTCGATAAAAATTGCTAACGCGTAGCCAGTTCTTGATGTTAAGGAACAGATTATATGTTTTGAAAATGATTTTCCAACGTTGTTTTGTCCACTTAACAGACCTTATTCAGTTTCTGTTGTGCAGAGTGCAGTGGCTTTGGTGTCATGGGAACCATAGGAGGGCCCAGATGTCAGTGGAGAGGGCAGGGGTCATGCACACAGAGTGACGGTTCAGAGATGAAGTAAGCTGATTTTATCTTCTCCGAGGCGTATTTCACGCACTCAGTGTAGCAGACACTGTTCTAGGGGTTCCTCAAATATCAACTCACTCAGTCTTCAAAACGAGGCTCTAATTCTATTCCCATGTCCGTTCCTCTTCTGCAGACGGAGAGAGAGGCGCAGAGGGTGACGTCCCCAGGGTCGCCTGGCCAGTAAGTGTGGAGCCAGGACTGAATCTCGGCAGTTTGGCCCCAGCATCCACGTCCTTAAAGCAGCTTGATGTGGTGTCTTCAGCTTTAGGACGAGTGTCAAATGCAGGACCCAGACGGGGTCTGATTTGAGGGTAGGATCCACTCCTGGTGAGCTGGGCAGGGCAGAGAGGGCTCTGGGACAGAGCCCCTTCACCCTGGCTACCCATCATGGTCACTGGGAAGTTAGAGTCCCGATGCCCGGATCTCATCCAGGCCATTACATCAGAATGTCGGGGAGGAGGCCTGGCCAGGTTCGTGAAGGGCACTCCCGGGCATCTGAAGGGCAGCCATCGTGAGAGGCCAGTGCAGGGAGAAGGAGCTCCAAGTGGACCCCCCAGAGTGGGCAGGAGCTCTGGAAGGCCGAGGCGAGGGTGGCCAGGTGCTTGGTGGGGTGGGAGGAGGCAGAGAACAAGGTCCCCGCTCCTTACTCTTTCCCTCTTCTCCACCGCGAGGCTCTGGGGCTTCCTTCTTTCTCCTCATTGTCCTCCTTTTTCTTCTCTTTTTTTTTGTTTCCTAACTCCTCTTTCCTCCTCTCCTCCTCTCCTGTCAATCCTTTACTTTCTCCTTTCCTGCATCCCCCTGCTGTTCTCTTAGTTCCTCCTTCTCCTGCCCACCTCTGCCTTCCACTTCATTGCCTTTTGGTCATTTCACTTGACCTCACCCCTCTTCCCACGGGCAGATGGGCAGAGGCAGAGATGTGGCTTCGGGTGAATCTCCATGCTCATTTGCGGTGCTCCAGGGGCACAGAGGGAAGGCCTGGGATGTGTAGACCCAGTTCCCAAATAGTCCATTTCACGTTTTATCCTGGCCAGGGCCGTATCCCCTGGGGACCTTGAGCTGGTGGCGCCTGGCCCTGGGGCTGCTGGGAGAAAGGAGAGCTTGGAAGGTGTTTTTGTTTTCTGTTGACGCTGAGACCGATCACCCTCAACAGAGGGGCTTAAATGACCGGATTCACATCTCAGGTTTCTGTAAGATACAAGTCTGACACGGGTGTCGGTGAGGCTGAGGTCACACGGTGGCAGACTGCTTTCCTTCTGGAGGTTCTAAGGAAGACTCTGTTGCATCGCCTTTTCCAGCCTCCATTGGCTGCCCGAGGTCCTTGGCTTGTGGGTCCTCCCTCCATCTTCAAAGCTAGTAACACGGCATCTCCCTGGCCCTTCCGCGGTTGCACCCAAGTCACTTTCTCGGACTCTCTTCTTCTGCCTCCCTCTTCCACTTTTCAGGACTCTTGTGGTTACGTTGGACCCACTTGGATACTCCAGACTTACCTATTTTAAAGTCATTTTATTAACAACTTCACTTCCATCTGGAGCTTAATTCCCTTCTGCCCTCTAAGCTGACATATTCACAGATTCCAGGGATCAGGATACGGGCATTGTTTTGCAGTGGGGGGATGGATATTATCCTCCCTACAATAGAAAGCCTCGCAGAGCAGAAGAAGTGGACAGTCAGGGTCATTCAGTGTAGACATAAGAACAGAAGTTTGAGGACTTGGGAGAGTGTTCAAGGCAGGTTTTGAGGACCTATAGGAGTTTAGCATCACTTGGAAGTGTCACATAACTGGCCGTGACCCATTCCGTTCGTACAGTATATTTTATTTGTAAGTTTTACGTATAATTGTGTTTACCACATATCTCATCAAAATGTCTTCCAATAAAGCGGGACTCTGTGGGGGCAGTAGAGTGTTGTGGCCAAGAGCATGTGCCCTGGAGCCATAGGGAGCTGGGTTCTAGTCCCACCACTGCCACTTCTTAGACTGAGATCCATGAGGATTGAATGAGATCAAGAGTCTCAAGTACTTTACCTCAGCCCCTGGCACATAATAAGCTTCTGGTAACTATGAGCTATTATTATTGCCATAATTAAGCTGTGTCTTAAGCTTACAGCTTGTAACTTGCCACTCACCAGTTTCTCCTTAATGACCACTTCTTGCTGGAAGGAAAATTAAAGCAGCGGAGGAAGAACATTTCTGACCTGTGCAACCAGCTGAGATAGCATCTTATTATCAAGCTCAGACTGTCTAACTGCTGGCCCCGAAATTCAATCTAGAATCTAAGGACTCTCTGCTCCTCCCGCTTACAGCAGGAGCCCCACATGGCATCTATGGCTGAGTTTGAAATGACATTTGGTTACAAAACACAAGACGGAAAAGCACGGGGGCTGGGGGAAGGCGGCGTTCCAGGCTGAACTGAAACCTTCTAAGGTGATTAATAACAACAGCAATAACAGAAATGAGCGGGACTCAGAGATGCCTGGGAAGTCACTTCTATGCAAATCTGTCTTATTTCTAAACGTCATTCCAGGAAAATCTTGACTCTGTTTTATCTGGGAGTGAGATGAAATCCAATTTCAACAGGAATCTGGGAATGCACACACTTCCTATGAGGTGCTGAGTTCTGGGGCTGCATTTGTTAGCCAGTAACAGGACACGTAGAAATGGCCTGGTTTTCAAGGCAGTTGTGTGACAACCAAGTGGATTAGCTACTCTATCTGACCTGCAGAGGTTGACCAGCTGGTCTGAAAGGGGGCATTGTGTAATTACTGGGGAAGTGGAATGTCTCTTGTTTAATATTATACTGACCAAATGGTAGGAGGATCTTGAAAAGAACATGAGCCGTCATGTTAATTTTTTTAAATTACCAGGCTAAAATGGTATCACAAAAACTATTTATGACAGGTGGCGAGCCCCTTTAAGTTTGTCTTGCTTGTCTTTGCGTCCTCTGTGGTACCGTGAACACCTCGGTTGCTTCTGGAAGTTGTTGGCAGCTATTTGTTTGAAAAAAATAAAAGGGATCTGCTGGCTCCCACAAGTGAAACCGTGCAGAGGTCAGAGATGGAGATCAGGCAGGGTTCCATCGGAGCTCTGGGTCTGTTTTCCGCTACCTTCTCCACCCTGCCCTCACAAAGTGCCACCTTCCTTGGCAGGCTGAGAGGAAAAGAGCTTCGTTTCTGTTTCTCCACAACCCACAGAAGAGGAGAGCCCCTTTCCGGTGGCTCCCTAGAAAGGGGAGAAGCCACATTCCTCAGAAGCTACCAAAGAACTTTCCTGAGAATGTCTCATTGGCCCAGACTGGGTCATCCGCCCATCACTGAACCCACCCCTGCAGCCAGGACTTTCTCCTTCCCATCGTATTGGCTCAAATTAGGAACCAGTCTCTGGCCAGGGGAATGCCTGATTGGCTTAGGTCTGAATTTATGAGCCGTACAGTTTGGCCAGCGGGGAGAGATTTCTCTCAGAGTCGTGAAGCCCGTTCCTGGAGCCGGGTCTAGGGGAGTTCCTGTGCTGCCGCCTCTATCAGGAGAGGAAGCCCCCGACTGGGGGTGCGTGCCGGCCAGTAGCGCAATTCCCAGTCAGTCTGTGCAGGAACTCAGGGAGCAGAACCGAGGTCCTCAGTGGTTCGGGAACCAGCCCACGCTCTCCCAGGAAGGGGTAGAGTTAGCATTTCTGGTCTTGCTGATTCCAGAGTCCACCCACCTTCCGGCACACCACCCTGCCTGAGTGAATGAACCGTCTGGTGGGAGCGGGCGCCCCGCACCGGAAGAATAGTAGCTTAATGGTTATCGCCCTGAAGCCTGGGCATTCCCCTAGGAGCCGGGTGACGCCAGGAGGGTAGGTCACCCACCGGTCTCTGCCTCTGTTTCCTCATTTGCACAATGGAAATTGTGCTGCATCGTACCTCCCTGGGGTGTTGTGAGGGTCAGGGAAGGAATGCAGACAATGAACTTGGAACCTTGGTCCGGCCTGAAGGGAGTCGGCACCTTACCCAGGGCAGGTCTGCTTAGATGCTGCTGCTCATTTGTCTGGTGGGCGGTGACACGGACTCGTCCCTCCTCTCCAGCGGCAAAAGGAAGTGTGGATGGGTGTGAAAGCCCCCCCGAGTACTTCAGGGTCACGGGGACTTAGACCTTGTAGAAAATTTCCGAGTGCCTTGAAACCCCCTTGCGGGTAGGTGTGTGCAGAACCTGAGGTGAGTTGGGGAGGAGTTCGAAAAGCCACCGAATCAGTTTTCTTGTAGAGCTTAATTCTGTCCTCCTCGCTTATGCTAATGATGTCCCACCGCTGTCTTGCCTTCTTGGCCTCCTCTTGTTTTGAAACAATCCATCTTCCTCTCCGCACCCTCGTTCCATGCTTTCCCTCTTTTTTTCTCCACAGAATTTAGTACATAATATATATTTTTTCCCTTTGGCAGAATTCAGGGTGTGATGCAAATGACCTGGTTTGGAGGCACGAAGGAGGTGTGGGGTGTCAGCTGGGGAAGGATCATTGGGGCAGTGCAGGGGGGGGCTCACCCCCTGATTTGTAAGCATTGCTTACCCAGCGAGTTTTCTTTCCCAAGAAGAAGCTTCAGTTGACAATGAAGAGCCTTGGGGCACAGAAAGAGAATGACAGGTGTTTAGACTCTCCTGGAGTAGTGGAATGATCACATGGATGCTCCAAGACAATTGTCAGTGCTGTCCACCAAGTCTCAAGGTAGAAAAAGCCATTCTTTTGCTTCCTCATTCATTCATTCATTCATTCATTCATTCATTCACTCATGCATGCATACATTCCCTTAGCATTAATTACCTACTAGTGCTCACCAGTATTGCTTGGCCATGAAAGGCTTATGAAGAAATGTAAATTCTACCTGTTAGAAGGCACTTAGAGAAGGCAGGTTATGCATAGATAGCATTACGATGAGGTAATTAATTTTATATTAGGTATCATATAGAAGTGGCCAGTGTGGATTTAAGTGGTAAAGAGTAGGAAACTGGCTGCCTGTGGAGTATTGTGTATGTCTACAAACTTTATTTAAAAAGATTTTCTAATGTTTTTATTTATTTTTAAGAGAGAGACAGAGAGTGAGCAGAGGAGGGGCAGAGAGAGAGGGAGACACAGAATATGAAGCAGGCTCCAGGCTCTGAGCCTGATGTGGGGCTCGAGCCTACTAACTGTGAGATCATGACCTGAGCAGAAGTCAGACACTTAACTGACTGAGCCGCCCAGGTGCCCCTTTAGTCTTTATTTTGGTAAGCTCTTTGTCGATAGATGTTAGCAGTATGTCAAGAAATACCCTGTCAACCTTTGCAGAACATTAGATGCATCTGAATCAGGTTTGTATAAAATAGGAAGAAAAATGTTACCAATTAAAAAGAGAGGAAGAGGGACTATATGGTGAAAATAATTCATTTGGTCAGTCGCATGTGGAATGATACATTTTAGACTCTGATTTACAGTTTTGAACTTAGAAAGGAAAAGAGGTATGATGCCATGAATGTGGTGGGTGTAAATAATAATTTCCAAACATCGCATCGCTGTTGTGGAAGCAGGAGAGTCTGGGCTGACTGCACTTGTGGCAGAATTAGTAGAAAGATCAATTTAACAGTTTCATTATGGTATCGAGCACTGATAGCATTCCGCTGTTTGTACTGTTCGCTTAGGAAGGTAAAATGGAAATTTTCCATCTGACACATTTATTTCCCCTCTTTAAGTTGGCAAACACTGACTTTTTCCACTGCTTTTCTACATAACTGGACTCTTGCCAGCTCCCGTGTGTGTGTGTGTGTGTGTGTGTGTGTGTGTGTGTGTGTGTGTTAATAGCTAGGCATACTGTCACTGGGGCTGTTAGCTCAGCTTATCTGCCTTTGGGGGTTAAAGCTTGTTTCTCTCTATAGACACTTTACAGGAGTGGAAGTCTGATCATAGTTCTTTGCAAGTTTGTAAATGGTTTGCTGTCAGATCGCTCAGACGGACACAAACAACAGTTCTCCTGAAGGTTCGCAGTTGTTAGGATGTTCCCTCCGAGAGTCCACTGTGTTCCGCTACTGTAGCTGTGAGATGGTGAATGTTCCTATTTTGTACTCCTGCTTGGTGTGAGCAGATACACGGGATCTTTTGTGTCTCTCTGATGCTGGTTCTTCCACTTGCAACAGTCTTCTTTGCTTATTAATTCTCTTACCCCTTCCTTTTTTTTTTTTTTTAATGTTTATCCATTTTTGAGAGAGAAAGCATGAGCAGTGGAGGGGCAGAGAGGGAGGGGGACACAGGATCGGAAGCAGGCTCTGAGCTGAGAGCAGTGAACTTGATGCAGGGCTCGAACTCAAGAACCGTGAGGTCATGACCTGAGCTGAAAGTTCAACCGACTGAGCCACCCAGGTGCCCCTCCTTTAAGGTCCGGCTGAAACAGCCAAGCTACTGCCTGTGGCATGGAATACAAAGTTATTCCTGGTCCTCCACACTTAACTGCGCTTCTCTGACATCGATCACAAGATGCCTTACACTTTGTACACGTGCAGTGTGCCTTGCACACATTCATAGAGTTGGCACTATTATTTTGCAGGATGGCATTGTTGTCAGGGCTTGGGGCTTCACGACTGCTGCACCTGGCACTGCCTCTCACTCTGAGTGTTTCCCGAGCTCCAGCTTCGTGGCTTCCTCTGGGAGACTACTAGTGGCAATCCCACGTGATTGCCACGATGAAGTGCGGTGGGCGGGGCCGTCATTTCTTGAGGCTTTGCTGTATCCCCAGCACTGGGCAGAATGCTTCATGTGACATCTTCCCTTGCACAATGCTTGCAAGTGTTCATTCCTTTACCCCCCCCCCTCCCCCCAGCCCCCACCATCCTGGGACAGAGTGCTCACTGAATATTTCTCAAATGAATGAGAACTGGACTGGAGCTGGCAGCAGGGTTCTGTCTGCTGAGTCAGCTGCCCTGAGTCAGCAGTTGAGAGATACATACAAGCTTGTACGTATCTAGATCTAACAATCTAGTTGGAAGATACCAACTAGATTGTAGTTCCCAGCTCTGGCTGGAAGGGCGTGATGCCTGACCATGATTGAGAGCTTATGGGGAAGGGAGAAGGTGTCATAACTGCACTACACTATTTCCTTTCCCACCATTTCTTACTCTCCCCTCCCCCTGCTGACCAATTTAGTCTAGAAGAGGTGCAGATCTCATTCTGAGTCACTCCAGGGCTTTATTGGGAATGCTGCATTTTTACTATATGCCATGGAACATAAGGACATTGCAGATTACATTCTTGGCCGCAAAAAAAAAAAAAAAAAAAAGAAAGAAAGAAAAAGTCAAGCAATGTGCTGTACGTATTTAGTAGGAAAGGTCTTAGGAATGTTAGAGGCTCATGAAAATCCCACCTAAATAAAAAATGACATTCCCATCCCGGGGCTCTTTATAAGCGAAGAGAATTTTGGGGATCTCCAGGTTGGTGACTCAGAGCTTTCCCAATGTTTTATTTCCATGAGCCATTGATTACAGTAGGGTGTAGCACAGTATTTTTCTCTTCCAGCTAAGCTGTTCCCATCAAGTGGGGGGTTTGGAACCTTCTTCAGACCCCCAGGATACCATATCATGCATGAAAACCATCATATTTAGAATCATGAGATGGTAGGGTTTTTGTTTGTTTTTTGTTTGTTTTTTTTTGTTTTTTGTTTTTTTTTTGCAGTTTCCACCCAGGCTTGTCTTGTTCCTGGGAGCCCTCCGTACAAGAGTCGGCATGAAGAGAATTTCCCGAGACGTATTAAAGGGTCAGTGTCCCCATGGTGCTCTGTGCCTGAAGGCTGGAGTTAATGAGGAAGAGTTTTTTTTGGTGAATGTCAGGCATGTTGCAAGAAGTAGCCACAATGGGCTAGTCAGGGCAACTTCTTCCACTGGGTTTCTTTGTTTTTGTGATGGTGCTGCATGCTTCTATTTTATGAGTCTTTTCTTGTGTGTGGTTGAACCCTTCTGTTGCCATCTTGGACTAGGATACTTGTATTTAAAAGGACATGAAGAACCGAGAGAAACTGTTACATTGACCAAATGACATATCCTAAGCACTTACAAATTTATTTCCCTCCCTCCACTTCTGCTGACAGATATTCTGGTGATTAATATTCTGATGAGTTTGTGTCTTTAGGAGAGGGAAAAAATGCCTTCCCTAAAGGGAGTCTTGAAAAGCAGATCATAACGAGACCTAAGTATTGTGAAAATGGACTTTTTGTGTGTGATGTCAATATCTTGGATACAGACCCACTCCAGTAATATTCTTTCTGAAGTAAGAACGAAATGAAATTTTCATTTGAAATGAAATTGGTTGACAATAAAAATTGTCAGCATTTTATTTGGTTTTCTGGGGACAGTCATTTGTGTACTTGAGGGCTTCTGTCTTGATCATTAGCATCTACTACTTGAATGTCAATTTATATTTGAGCGAAAGCCCTAGAATAGAATATGAGGACTAGTGGAATTCTCAGTGTCACCACAGAAAGGCCTAACTAGAGGGTATTTGTACATTAAATATACCTTGCTTCCCGAGATGGAAGTCTGTGCATCTCCAGCTGTACCACTGAGGATAGTTGGCCTTCTGGGGACAACCTCTTCAGAAAAGCTGGGGTCACAGCCTAGGTGGGGTATGAAGGCGAGGGTATTGAATTCTTAAGGAGAAAGTGCCACTGTATAGATGCACTCACTGTATGCAGGGAGTGTGCCTCCATTTCTAACAGCCTGTTGTTAGAATTTTATATTCGAGTAACATTTCCATTTCTTCTCTGTTTATCCTTTACTTAGAAAAGATGCCAAGGGCGGCCTCTGTGCCTCATCTAGCCATTTTTGAAGTTGTGTTCATCGAATACTGTATATTAGAAGATACTTTTGCCATTTACCACTTTTTAAAAAGTTTTTCTCTCTCCATTTTACTCTTGGGGTTTTTTTTTTTTTTCACTTGTTCTTTACCATTTGACATCAGATCCTGTCGAAAAGCTGACACATTTTTCATGTTAAAAAAAAAAAAAAGCCAATTCAACAAATAAGGCCCAAGAAGGCGGCCGAGTGCCTGGCTGCTGTACCCTGTTCTGGAGTTCCTAAACGCTCAGGCACAAGGGAGGGACAGTGTGTGTGAACGCGTGGAGAGGGAGACATAAGCTCAGCCATCGAATTGGCCAGCCTGGTGACCAGCGAGCCCGTCTCCACCCTCTTCCCTCTCCTCCCCCCCTCCCCGCCCCCCTCCCCGCCCCCCACCAGCGCTCACACTCAGGAAGCAGCTGGCCACAGGCCGGCCCTTGCGCCGATGAACACTTATCCATGCTCCTCTCAGGGCTGCCTCTCCTCCCTCACCCCCGCTCTCCGCCTCCCGCCTCCCTCCCCCTGCAGCCGTGTCCACACTGCGCCGCCCCTGCAGCCCAGTGCGCGGCGCGCAAGGGCACCAGCGCCAGGGCCATTGCCCCTCCCCACCCCCCCACGCTCGCCCGCAGTCGTCCACGCTCGCCCCAGCGCCCCCCCCCCCCCCCCACGGAACCGCCGCCGAAAGCAATTAGCCAGCATCCCGCACCGCCCCCCAGACGCATCCCCCGGCCCAGGGCGAGGATGAGCGGGACAGGCGAGGCACAAAGTCGAAACTCAACTTTTTAAAAACATTTGCGTGTGTGTATGTCTGTGTGGGGGGGAGAATGCGCTGATGCCGAGGGTCCAGCCACCCCCCCTCTGCCTTCTCCTCCCCCTGCTGCCGCTGCCCTCGCACACGCGCGCGCACACACGGCACCGGGGCCGGGTTTCCGCGCACCGTCCCCCGGCTTGGATGGGAGTTTTCGTTTCCGAAGGAGGCAGAACCCGCGGAGCGCGCTGAAGGGCTGGAGCCCCAAGTTACTCTTCGCCAGCGCTGGCCACCGCTGTCACTCACAGGCTGGCAGGGGAAGGGACCCACACGCCTGCCTGGCTTTGTTGTGGAAATCCGGGTTACCTGGTAAGTGGCTACCATAGGAACTTTGCTCGCAGGCGAGAGTCGGGAGAAACCGGCGCTTGAGAGTGCGGGGGAGTTAACGCTCCGAGATACAAACTAGGGATTAGAATTAGTTTTCCACGAGGAGCCAGTGGCGTTTGCGCGGGTTTAAGGATACGCGCACCCCGCCCCCCAAGCCCCAGATTTTCGGAAAGATCTGTTGGCAGCCCTCAATTAGTGATCAAGCCGTGTTGTTGTCAGTTGCCTAAGAGCGCCTGGTGTAGAAGACGGAGAGGAAATCCACAAGGTATTAAAGTTTCTTTAATTAGGAGGAGATTTTGTTTTTGGTTTTTCTTTTGAACAGCAGGGGCCAGAGGGCCACACAATGAAGGCAAGTTACAGGACGCGCGGCTGTGGTCCTGCACGCCACCCAGGAGTCCCCACTGAAGGGAAACTTTGGAGAAGTGAGAGTTGGTGGGGTGACGTGAGGTCCCGCGCGCGCACACACACGGGGCTGAAGCTGCCTTTTCCAGCTCCCACGTGTTTGTGAAGCTCCACCAAGGGCATTTTTTTGCACGCTCGCACCTCGCCCGAGACCAGGTCCCCACTGCTCCAGGAGGCCTTTCGGTTGGGGGTCCTTGAACTTGTCGCTGGGACGGTCCCGCCACCCGCAGCCGCCAGGTCTATAACTATCACCTCCCACGCCGCAGAATGCGCAGACGTACCCAGACGCTCGCACTCCCCGCCGGCTTCGGCTTCGGCTTCGTCACTCCGCGTTTACACTTCTCTGGGGCCGACAGAATGTCAGCACTGTTTGGAGAATGTCTCAGTCTCGGGCACTCTGTCGTGCTCACGGCTCCCGTCCCTGTAAATGACCCTGTGTGTATTTTGCAGTCGGTCGGGGCTGCTCTCTGGAAAGCGTGAGTGAGCACCAGGTTCTCCCCTAGACACACACCTTGCCCCGAGCGACACTTCCAAGTTACTCACTGGAGCTGACAAATCACCCCGGGGACGAGGAAGTTGCCCAAGTGTCTGGAAAACTTGGCCCGGACGGATTTGTCATCCTATGGATGATTCAATTAGGTACCTGGAGGGACACGCTTTGGGAGAAGGTGGTTTCTGGCTTCGCGGGTCGCGCCCTCGACTCGCCGGGGTGTTTGGGAGGAAAGACGCGGAAGGAGACCCGGGGGCTGGGGCACCGGTTCCGTGGGCGCTGCGGCTGGCGGGGCCCGCGGCTGCCCGGGCGTCCCAGCTCGGCCGGGAAGGACATCGCGCCGGTCCCCGCCGCCCGGGCTCCCCGCCTCGGGCCGGCGGCGGCGCCCTTTCGGCCCGGACTTACTCAGGACTGGGTTGCACAACAGGAAACCAGCGCGAGTTTGTTTTGTTTTGCTGCGCTAGCTCGCGGACTGGGCCGAGGGCTGGGGTCAGAGGCGGCCGGAGAGTGGCGGGGTCGCAGCAGCGCACCCCAGCCGGTCCCTGTCGCCTCCCCGCTCAGACCCGCCCCTCCGCTGGGGGAGCCTGGTGACTCGGGCCTGGGACCTGGGGCGGGAGGGCAGCCGGGGTCAGATGAGCGCTGCTCTCCTCCAGCCCTGCCCCAGGCGCGTCTCCCCGTCCAGTGGGTCCCCAGCACCTCTCCGGATCTCGCAAGTCCTCCTCCCGCCTGGAGAGGCCCCCGCCCCTCTGCTGCGTCTTCCCCACCCCGCGGCTAGGCTTCCCGGGCATCTGGGAGGCCCGGATCCCCCGGAGCATCTGAACTCGGGCCTGGGGCCTGGGGTGGAGGGTACTTCCGGAATCACGGGGAGCAGCATCTGTGGGGACGGGACTCTTGTAACTGCGGGCCCCCTTTGCAGAGAAAAGGGCTTTGCACCGCCTGGTCACGTACTTCCAGAACCTCAGTATCTCCGCGGAGTTTGGGTCGGGCTGCGTGGGGGGAGGGATGTACCGCAGCTCCCCCCAGCGGACCAGTTCCCTTTGGGAAAAGGACCGGGGACTATCAAGTATAGACGGTGAACGCTGGAAGGGACCTTGGCGATGGATGGGGTCACCTGTGAACGGGGAAACCGAGAGCCAGAGACTCGCAGGGTTTTGTCCAGTTGCTCACAGGCGGTTGGTACCGATGCCGGACACACACTGCAGTTTCCTAGTTTCCAGCACAGAGAGCGTTTCTTGGCCTGAAGGTGAGCTCCAGACTAATGTGAAGTCTCTGTGTCCCCACTGAAAGCTTTGATGAGTCATGATTTCTGCCTTGGGAGTCAGCCAGACATCCCTTTCCCCCTGTGTCACGTTCTCCATTAGAGCACCCTCTGTTACGCTAAGCTGGGAAGCTTTTTTTTTTTTTTTTTTTTTCTTTTGTACAAAATTGACTTGTTTGGTTTAAATCTTCCCATTTCTCCTCTTGTCCCTCCTCGGATTTTACTTCCTTGGTAACGTGTTGAACAAGTGCGTCCTGCGAAGGTTTGCAAAAAGAGAATCTGCTCACAAAGAAGGCTAGGGGGAAGCTTGCAGCCACGTAGAGACAGGAGTGTGTGATGTTATATATCATGTGTTGCAGTTGGGAACTTGCTGAAGTTTAAGGGTCACAGGCGAATGCACTCCAGTTGCCATTAGTTGTCTGTGGCAGCCGGACTAGACCCTCCAGTGCCTTTGAGAGGAGTAGGGGACAGTTCTTTCCTAGTTACTTTCCAAAAACACTTTTTCTTACTGGCTGTTGAAGTCGTCATTGTTGCTGGAAGGACTTAACAGTTCTTGAGCCTGAGCACTTAAGTCCCAGTGCTGCTGTCGCTCCCTGTCTTCCTGGTTCACGGTAGGCCAGTTGGGAGAGGGCCTCTTTTCTCTGATGCCTGATTCCACCCAAGTTACTTAAGGGTAGTTGGTTTGTCAGAGACCCAATACCTGAGGTCTGTTGTTGGTTTGCTTGGAAGTGATCTTCGTTCCAAATAAGAAAAGCAACCTTTTTTGAGGGGAGGGGGGCAGGTGGGGTGGACTCCAGCGTTCACCTAGTAGGTGAAATTCCTATTGGGCCAAAATAGGCGGGGTGGGGGAGGTTAGGTAATAGCAAACTAACATTTGTTACCATCCTTGCCTTCATTCATACGGCAGAAAGGGGTCTTTCCATTGTTTCGAAAGGGAGCTGAGCGTCCTCAGTCTTTTTTTTTTTCCTCTGAGTATTCTTCCTTGGTAGTAAATTAAATCTGAGGACAATCTTTTCACTTTGGTCCCTCGCGTATTGTAGGTAGTGATCTCTGGAGTTGGAATGTTAGTTTGTAATTCTTGCCGAATATAGATGAAGTACCTCTTGAAGAAGATAATTCAGGAAGTGGCATCCAGGCCACACTCGCTTCCCTGGAGAAGTCATTTTCTGTGTTTCTGTAATTATTCTCTGTAGAGGGTATTAGAAAGAAGGTAGAAAGACGGGACTTGACTCCAACTTTTCACTTGTTTGGTTGCTTCACAGGATCCATTAAGATTGAAAATCAAATTTAAAAATAAACAAGCATGTAGGAAATCTATGCGGTAAAAAAAAATGTGCTGCCCTACTCCGTCCTGGAGGATGAAGCGTATGACAGAATCTTTAAATGACTCTAACCTGTCGTTTGATAAAAGATGCCCCAGTTCCAGGTTTTCCATTTACTCCAGGCAGAGTTGACACTAAACCCATTTTTTTTCTTTATTGGGGTGAAATAAAATATCCATACAGAAAAGTACATGTATCTTAAGCTTGATGAAATTTCATGAGCTAAACACAACTGAGCAACTGGTGTTCAGATCAAGAAATAGAATGTTGTCAACACTCCAGAAACATCTCTCACACTGCCCTCCAGTCACCGTGTTCCCTAGCCACAGCCTTGACTTCTAACCGATTTATTAATTTTGCCTGTCTTTAAAAATACCTTAGGTAAGTTGGATGATTCAGTATGTACTCCTGGGGCTGTCGTCTTTGCTGACATAACAACGTTTTAGTCGGTCAGATAATTTGGATTTCCCTTTAAAGACGGTGGGAACAGGGACGCCTGGGTGGCTCAGGGGCTTCTGACTTCGGCTCAGGTCATGATCTCATGATCTCTCTCTCTCTGCCCCTCCCCTGCTCGCTCGCGTGCGCGCTCTCTCTCTCTCTCTCTCAAAAATAAAATAAAAACATTAAAAAAATTTTTTAAAGATGATGAGAACAGTTGAGATTGCAGAGTTAGTTGGCCAGGCGTCACTTAACATGATAGAATCAAGGAAAACACTAGCAGAACAGAAGCTGTGTTTTCTGTCCCGATGAGGGCCTGATAGGGAGACCATAGACAGGAGCGAAGCATACAGCACGGAGCCAGTGCGGGGTGAGCAAGGAGAATGCGCCTTGCACCATCCATCTCCAGATGCATTTGACAGTTCCTCTGTGAGGGCCACCCACCCCCCCCCCCCACATCAAAAGGAGTGCCTGGTCTCAGGGCCGAAATTACTGTATTTGTTTCCCAGCTTTTAGCTACGAGTTTTCATTGTTTGTGAGTAATTCCGTGAACCACGTACAATAGCATAGTTCTAACCGTTTTACAAACAGGTACAGATATTAACAGAGGTTGGGGGAAGGCCTAAAGTGGGTATTTGGGGTGGACCTGGAGGGTACAGAGGATGTGGGTTTGGGGAAAAAGGGGGCAAGAGAAGTGAAGAGGGGAAGGACCACCCATGTGGACTCGAAAGCAGTAAGTAAGAACAGAGACAAGGATCCAATTATGATCCACGTTGGGAACAGGATCAGGGGATTTGTCTGGAAGACTGGAATCGTGAGGGCTGTCCATAGTTGAGAGCAGACCCGAGATGGAGGAAGCCGATGGGGCCCTTCTCGTCAGATCAGATCTCCTCAAGGCCAAGAATGGGAGCAGCCGCACATTCCTTCAGGTGTAGCAAGCCTTGCGGGACTGCAGATGGGCAGGTAGGGCTACAGCACGAGGTCAGACCCCGCGCCAGGGGCCTTGATAGAGCTCAGGCTTTCTGAATATCAGTTATTCCTCAAGTTCCGAGCCAGATCTAAGAAGTTCCCTTTCTAGGCCTGCCGAATACTATACACAGAAAGCTAACCAGATGCCAGGGCTGTGTACAAGTTCTTGTTTTTCTTGTGTGTGAAGAAATGGATTAATGTTTTCCCAACCTTTTCAGCATGACCAGTAGATTCCACTTCTTTCTGTAACTTGACTGAGTCATTCATGTTGGTTTTTTCTTTTTTTCTCTTTTCTTTCTTTGTTTCTTTTTCTTTTTCTTTCTCCTTCCCCCTTTTTTTTTTAAATAAATATGTTGTCATGTTGGTTAAGGGACTAGTCATTGTTGCGAATGTTCATACTTCTGCAGTGATGTCAGCGAACATAATTTAACTTGTGTAAAACTTTTGTCTACCAACACTAAAAATAGTTTTATTGGTCACTTTTAAGCAATAACTACACTGAAGGAAAGAAATCGTTCAGTGATACATGGCATGGGGGACACTTTAATATGCTTGAATATTTGGTTTAGTGAGTGATAAATTCAGTTTTACTTCTAGAATCTTCCATAAGTAGATATTTATTACTTTTTTGAAAGGATTGTGATCTTTAGCTGTGTAAATAGCTATTCACACAGACCGAGTAGTCATTTGTCCTCAAAGACTGACAAAGAATGTCTTTTTCATTTGCCAAATTTTACTACCTTTGTATCTTCTTGTATAAAGGTGGAGGTTTGTTTATGTTTTTGTTTTTAAAGAAAAAACTCCAGCCAGTTACTCTTCCTTTATATTTCTGAAGAAGCCTTTGTGTCTCAGACCATGGCCATGTGGTGTTCACCCTTTGCAATTCAGGTAATTAATTCAGTGGTGACATCATAAGGAATGTGTTCATTTTTCCATTTCAAATTCCTCTTCATGGGATCTGATGGTTAACTCCTATTAAGAACCCGTTTGGAAAAACTCAGTTCTGAAGGGCAGTTATGTGTTAATTTAAACTTGTCCCCCTTTGGCATTGTGAGAATAAAGTTCTATTTCAGGGAAGGTCTTCCCTCTTCTACAATGAAGAAGAACTAAAATTGTGGGTCATTTTGATCCTAATTCTGTTAGTTGGTCGATCTGTTTGATGTTGATCGAATGATATTTACTGAGTCAAATACACAGTGAAAGATAGCAGTGGTAGGACAGCCTTTTATTATTTAATCCTAATGTTTTACAAAGCCAAAAATGTCAAATTTATAGATCTACTTTATATATATATGTGTACATATATATAATTTATATTAATTAATTAAAATAAATAATACTTATTTAATGCAGCTGTATTTTGATATTTGTTTGACTTTGGCGTTTCAGCTCTATCTATACCTGTAGGTTTTTCTCTTTGTAGATGCCTGGGCAGGCAGATAGTCTAAATGCTTTTATAACAGTGGCTTTTGTGCCTGTTTGACTGTAACGCACAATAAACTACATTTTTCTCATCTTACCCAGAATACACTATATGCATTAAGATCTACAGACACGTATACCCACAAGTGAACTGAAGTAAAACAGTACTTAACCATTAATACATCTGATGTACTCTGATAGTTTCTCTTTTATTCTAGTCAGTTCTGTTTCATTACAAAACACTTTCAGTATTGAATAATTGATTGCAGGGCCTACTATCAGTCTGCCACCAGTTTGAAAAACGCTGCTTTAGAAACTTTAGTGCTTTGTTAAACTTAGGGCCACGGCATGGTTACCTTCCTGAACATACCTGTGTTTGTCTTAAAAAAATCCTTTTGCTTCCAAGCTCATTCTCATTTTGTGTGATTTCTTACAGTCCTAATTATTTCCTTCTCCCTTGCCATTTGTGATAGGGCCACAAATTTCTAGAACTTTTCCTACTCCTTGATGAGTTCATGATTGAGGCAAGGTAAATGAAACATTTGTAGGTAATTACTACTAAAAGTAGTGACATTTAGTGAGCTAAGGGTGTATGAGAGTTATATAGATGGATTGAAGTATGGAGCGGGGATTCTAAGAGAGGTTACTGAACTTTTAATGTTGCCTTCCAGTAGTGTTTTCCTGAAGGTTCTGAATTTCTTTTGGTAATCTGTAACTATTGGTTTTATGTGGAAGGTTCTCAATTCTGCTTTGGTTTTTAGGTTAGGATTGACTTAGAGGATAAATTTCTGAATTGGACTTGATCATTTCTTTTTCTCCTACGTCCGTCCTCCTTCCCCCTTTTTCTTACCTTTGTCTGTATTTACTACCTGCATTTTGAATATCCTAGCTGTTAATTTAAGTTTAGAAGGGTACTGCCAGATATTTTACACCATACTTAGGGAAGATGATGTTCATTGAGGAAATTTTTACAACGTAGAAAAATAGAAAAATTAGGATATGTGTATTTCTAGATAGGTAAGGGTTGAAATGAATCCAAAGATAAGACAGTCAGGGGTCCTATTAGATGAGATCCATAATGTTCATTATATTGTCTTTTCTGAGTGGTCTTGAATGACAGAAAGGTCTTGAATCTCTGGAGGGAACAGTAGTTTATCTTCATATTTTTTAATTGATAGAACTCAGTGCTTCACTGCTTTGATTTTTTTAAGATTGTATCTTATTGGTGATTACATTTCTTGAGTAATATCTGTACATCATAGTGTTCAGAATAAATATGTTAATATTCTTAGCATTACCAACATCAGACCTTGGCATTGCCTGCACGACTGTGTGGTCTACATGTGGTGGTTACGAGGTGTAACCTCCCTAAGTTTGTGTTCCACGTCTCACTGATGTGGAAACATCCCCCTCTGTTCCTGTGTAACTTCTCTTGTGAAGTCTGTGAATCTGTCGGTCTCACTGAATAAAGTTATAAAACCACAGAAATGGCCAACCCTCCC
The DNA here is from genome assembly GCF_014898765.1 of Herpailurus yagouaroundi. Taxonomy (NCBI): domain Eukaryota; kingdom Metazoa; phylum Chordata; class Mammalia; order Carnivora; family Felidae; genus Herpailurus; species Herpailurus yagouaroundi. The sequence goes on along the minus strand of NW_024412430.1, from coordinate 15,959,047 downwards.
TTGTTGTGGGTTGCTTTATCATAATTCAGTACCCTCCCTTCCAATTTAGAGAAACGATATTGTACACATCCAAGGCATTTCCTCTATAATATCCTCCAGGTTCACGGGCACATGTTTGCACTCTCCTCTCGTTAAAATTGGAGACAAGAATAATTTTGATTTATTGGTTTCATCTAATATAGCTGTGTTTATATTGTTGCCAATAAAATGACTTACACGATTGGTTTTTGTTTATACAGTCTTTTCTGAGGAGTCAGTCACCTGTGTTAGGACAAGGTACATTCTGCTTATTAAAATGAACTCCTGGGATCTAAGAACATTCAGCTCTATCTGTCCTTGATTGAATTGCAAAATGTGCTTCACACCGCAGCCGTGCATGAGAATAACTTACATTATCTGTCAATAGGCTTTTCATTTCTATATTCTTCAGGCTACAAATGCTGTAACCGGAGAAGTGCAGGGGAATAGCTCGGGTCTATTAATGATCAAGGCAGAGACGTTGAAAAAGCAGTTAATGAAATTATACAATCATTAACCTGAAGGGAAAAGAATAAAAAGAATCAATAAAACCTCTATTTTAGATGGCTTAGATGTATATAAAGAAACCAATTCAGGAGCAGTTTGTTTGCTGACAGTATTTTGTGCCTCATTATCAGGTTTTCTGTGCGGGGTAAGAATAACGCTTGTGGCATAAGGAATGGAAAATGTAACAAAGGCTAAATGTAGCCTAAGGAAATGAAATGATGTATGAAAATTAATAATTAACTGGCTCATCAGATGAATTATGACTCTAGATGAGTTTATTAATGATATTTACTAAGAAAGAGCTCTTGGCTGTAAATAGGCATTATGGAACTCATGTTTTTGGAATGCTCTTGAATGGATGAGTTAACATTGCTTTTCATTTGTTGAATCTTTTAATCTGTGAGCCGCAGTGCCTAGAGTCTTGGGTAGAAGGTAGAGTCATGATTTTGTATTTTGATCAAAGTCATAGCTTTTCCAGAAAACTAGTGAAATCATTAAATGGTTTTGTGGCTGAGTTTCCTTAGCAGTTAAGTAATTTCCTTTTAGACCTGACTTAAAGGAGGATGTTTTAGGAGTTTGAAAGTGGTCAAAGGAAGAATATATTAACTCACATTGACTCATTTGACAAAATGAACATTTTTATTATTTGAACCGATGGAGTATTAAAAACTCTAAATGTATCAATATGTCAGATTCAGAATACCATAAATTTGTACTTTTGGATGTTCCTTGCTTTTCCTTTCTCTTCTTTTTTTTTTTTTTTTTTTTCTGTTGATACCTTGGGGAAAGGTACTGGATAGAGGATGAAAGAAAAAGTAATTTGGGAAACTTGAGTAAGTTTTTAAATAGAAGGATGCTCTACCAGTGGAATCCTACCACTTAGATTTTGATACTGATGAGTTATGATTTCACTTTTCGTCAAAGCGTAGGCAAACTTAATCCGGATACCATTTTTCAAGGTTGTCTTTTAAGTGTTGTCTTTCGGCACACTGCTGGTGTGTGAGCCTCCTACCAGCTCTTGCTTTGACGGAGTGGATGGAGATTATTATTTTTGCTTCCATGTTTACCCTGTCCCCTCGATTTAAACGTCATAGGTATAAAATCTACGTATTTATGCTTGATCTCTATAAGTGGGTATTTTCTTTTAAAGTTTATTTATTTTGAGAGAGACAGAGAGAGAGCACAAGCAGGACAAGGGCAGAGAGGGGGACAGAAGATCCGAAGTGGGCTCTGGGCTCTGTGCTGACAGCAGAGAGCCAGATGTGGGGCTCTAACTCATGAACCATGAGATCATGGCCTGAGCCCAAGTTGGATGCTTAACCAACTGAGTCACCCAGGCGCCCCATCAGTAGGTATGTTGGATCATCTTCCTTATCTTAATTATTTTGAAGATCAGAATTTCAAGAGACCTCAGTGATTATGACCAACTTCCTTATTTTATGGATGAAAGCTCTGAGTCCAAAGAAGTTATAAATGATGTGCCACAGGTAGAACTCTTGTGTCCTGCCTTCTAATTGAGTGCTTTTTTTTTTCCCCCACTCTGACTCAATGAGGAAGCGTCTTTCTTAAAAGTTAGCAGTTCATTCCTTTTTTGTTACCAAGTGGACCTAGGATTATAAATGAACATATGGCCTAGCTAAAAAGTATATAAAGTTTTATGGTATCGGTAGATAAAATTGATTTCTAAATTCTGGTCTCTAATGCTTGAAAAATCTGTTGGCATAATTAATGTGAAAACTGGATTATTAAGCATATTTTCACATACAGTTTATTTTTGACTTGAGGCTGGTTTTCTCAGCTCATAAGCCACTGCCCCACTGGCGTTTCTTTATGGTATCAACCGCTTTACTTTCTGGCTGTTGCTTTTCTGGTAATAAAATTTAAGTGCATTTTTTGTTATTGTTGTTACTTCCAACCTAAAGTGATTTAAAACAGGGGCACAGTTTATAAATAAAATAAAATGAAAGTCCAGGTTGACAGGCAAGTATGAGTGTCTGATACTTAATTAACTTCTTAATGCTTTATTTTTCCTGCACACTGACCTTTTTGATGATCTGACCCAATACTAAGTACCTACTTATGTGTTTTTATTCAGATATTTGATGAGAATTCCTGCTTGCATGTGATATTGCTGCCAAAGAGATGACTCCTTTATTTTTAAAAACCTGGAAATGGGCATAGTCTGCAAATCTTCAGACACTGGTCACATGGACTCATAGTGACTCATAATGCCAGTCATGTTGGATGATTCCGTATTTTCAACAAATTGCCGATACAACATATGTATACTTTTATTTATTTATTTAGGTTGGTAGTGAATGAGGGCTCTCTTCTGCAGGGTTCAGAGTACTCAGAAAACACTACTTTTTAAAATATTTTTTTAATGTTTTTTATTTATTTTTGAGACAGAGACAGAGCATGAGCAGGGGAGGGGCAGAGAGTAGAGGGAGACACAGAATCTGAAGCAGGCTCTGCGCTCTGAGATGCCAGCACAGAGCCTGACGCGGGGCTCAAACTCATGGACTGTGAGATCATGACCTGAGCTGAAGTCGGACGCTTAACCGACTGAGCCACCCAGGCGCCCCCGGAAAACACTACTTTATGAATTAGTGGAGAATAGATGGCCAATATCCTCTGGCAAAGCACAGAGACATCAAATGACTCTTGCTCATAATCAACCCAGGAATCAATAGACCGGAAGATAATACACTGGAGTTCTTTTTAAATGGACACAGCAGAAAACGCATTAGAAGGTTTTCAACGTGAAAAACCAGCATCTTACAACCAGTTTGATACCAGGGTTCATTTCTTATTGTTCCATAAAACAACTTAAATGATAAGGTTTGAGTAAGCTGGATTTACTTGTCCATTCTTGGGGACTGTAATGGAGTGAAGGGCGGGAGTTAGATATCAGAGTATTTCTCAAGAATGCTTGGCTTGGTAGTATGAAATGTGACAATTCTTTTTTTCTAATGTTTATTTATTTTTGAGAGAGAGAGAGAGAGAGAGAGAGAGAGAGAGAGAGGATCCCAAGCAGGCTCCACACTGTCAGCACAGAGCCTGATGTGGGGCTTGATCTCTTGAACTGTGAGATCATGACCTGAGCTGAAATGAAGAGTTGGACACTTAACAACTGAGCCACCTGGGTGCCTTAGACTAATAGAATTCTTTTTTTTTCCCCAATACTTATTTTTTGAGAGAGAGAAATGCACATGTGCGAGGGGCAGAGAGAGGGGTGACAGAAGATGGGAAGCAGGCTCTGAGCTGTCAGCACAGAGCCCAATGTAGTGCTCGAACCCACCAACCATAAGATCATGACCTGAGCTGAAGTCGGACGCTTAACCGACTGAGCCACCGTGGCATCCCTGGAATTCTTCATAAGGTAGAGAATTGGTAAGGATGAGGAAAACTTTCCAAATGTTGTATTGTTAATAATTTTTGAAGTTTTTCAACATATGGGAACACATAATTCTGAGGGCACAGCGAGTGCTTGACTTGAAAATCAAATATTTTTGCTTTCCTAAAAGGATCAAAGAAACAAAAACTCTTTGTAGAGAGTTTTCTCTACGTGATGTTCTGCCCTTGATGACCGATGAAGCCACTCATTTAGGATTTGGTTGGAAATACTTGTCTAAGACACTGAGTGGGTCGTATAGAAAAAGCAGGAATCATCCAGTTGAGAATATCTGACCACTGCTACTTTGCACTCAGTCCTGTTTCCTGCATTTGTTCAGCTTTGGCTTCTTTTCATGACTATCCTGTCTGTGGAAAAGAATGCGGATTGTGACTGTGTCTGTCACTCATTTGGAGTAGTGACACTTAATCACCTCATTGAGTCTGTGTACATTTCGGAGGGCTGTTACAGATCAAGGCAGGGAATGGCCTTTTCTAAAGATTTGTAAGCAGAGAGTACTGACCTTATGATGCACAGATGCGTAATGACGTCCTATGGTCTTATCAGTCCTTGGTTCTCTCTTTGCTGCTTGAGGAAAGGGGTGGTGAATGGCTGATTTACTGTATGTGGAGTATGGTGGACATACTTACCGTTAGAGGGGCTCTTCTTTTGTTATGCTTTCCATAAAGTGTTTTGCACAGACTTTTTCCTTTTCTAGGGCCTTCATAGAAGGTGAGGGTATGGTGATGTCGATTCTTTTGCCATCGCCATAACTCAGAATCATCATGTTGCTGTGTTTGGATATATGGGCATATGACGTCTTTGCGAGAATCCCAGGCCCGTATTTTTATCTTTTGTAAATCCAGGGACTGTGAAAAATTTGCTCTTACAGTAAAAATCAGAGGTGGTTTGACATCCTTTTCAGAGGCCATGTCTTTGGTTTGTTTCCTGGAAACGTTGAAGCATTGGTCTCATAGCTCACGAGGTGATGCTTTGGGTTTCCTAAGACTCACTGTAGCAGAAGTGAACTAGGATGGACAGATCCTCTGGGGAGCAAAATAAGTTTCATCCTGCAAGCTGGCACCAGTTGATTGGTTGTAGTTGCCAAGAGCCCTGTATTGAGAAGGGCTCAGTGGTAAATACAACAATGCAGTGATCCATAACCCATGTCTACCGTGAATGCAGGAAGGGAGAGTGCCTGCCAATGAACCATGTATTTGATGACCCTGCCTTGCAGAAAAGGCTGTTTTGCTAAGACTGCTTCTTTTCCTCCTTATGTGAATGCTACACAGGTTGAAAATTCACTGTGACTTATTTTCATTTTTACCTTTAAAAATGCCTGCATTTATTTTTTTAAACAGGCTAATAACCCACACCATGGATAACTTATTGGACTTTGCCTGAAAGGACTCGTTAGTTCCATTGGATACTTGACCATCCTGGCCACGGGTTTTTTCAGAATGAATGGAAGGTCATGCAGCATGAGTCTCCACCGGACATCAGGAAGCCCGCAGGGGCCTGGGATGGTCAGTGGCCAACACATTCCTCCCATCCGAGCCCACTCTGGGACTCCTGGCCCCTCGTCCTGTGGCAGCACGTTGAGCTCTGCCATCGGAAGCCTTGCTAACAGCCTGCATCTCAAGATGCCCTCGGGAGGAGGGCTGGCTCCTCAGAGCAGCATGGCCGAGAGCCCCCTCCGTCTGCCCGCCTTGAGCCCCCGGAGACAAGTGCTCACCAATGGGAAGCCACGATTCCAGGTCACCCAGGCTGGAGGCATGTCAGGGCCACACACTTTAAAGCCAAAGCATCAGGAGTTTGGAAGTCCTTTTCCTCCAAATCCTGGGAAAGGTAGGATTGTCTTTCTGGGATCTTTTACAAGTGGAAACTAGTTTTTTCTCCCCTGGTTCCTCCTCTGCCAGCAAATCATATGGAAAAATAGGTGATTGAGTGTCAGGGTCAGAGCTGATGGTCTCACAGTAGGTAGCTTACTTGGCCAGGGGGTGGGTGTGGATGTGCGTGTGAGGGTGCGGAGGCCACAGTGGCAAACGTGACACCTTGTGGGACCGTGAAGCAGAGTGGAAGGTGAGACAGATCAGAAACATGGATGAGGGTGGGTGGGCGGTGGAAGGTGTAAGGGTGACTTGAGAGAGATCCTGCCCTCTGGACACACAAAGGGGCTGGATGCCGAAGGCCGTGGAAGGTTGGCGGGGGGGGGGGGGGTGGCCAGAAGGGTCATTGTGCTAGTTGGGGTGCCAGAAGCCAGGTTTGGAAAGAAAAGGATAAAAGAGGAGAGATTTTAATAGCCAATAAAGTGAAGAATTAGTACATAGAAATGATAAAAAAAATTATTCCTAGAGCAGAACCCGTAAGTTTTGTAACAAAGCTGGTGACAAGAGTGAAGAAAGCTAGAAGAGAAAGTGAAGGGGTATGTGTTGGGGCCTGTGGAGAACTGGAAAACTGGGTTAATTGAAATGCGGAGAGAATGTGCTTTTAATTCAGCAGTATTTGGTTAATGTGCATTTGAAATGAAAGAATAATTGTTGGAGAATAGCAGATTATTTGAATGAAACACTCTCTCTAGAAACCGGTGTTGACTTAATGAGTTATATTGCAAATGAGATGTGTATTTGGGCTAGAAAGAGAAAGACCTGTATCTCCTGTGAACTACAGCTTTGTTATGTAAAACAGCACAATTATCTGTTCCTTTAGGTATTTTTTAGCATTTGGTTTTAAATGTTTATATTTAAAGTGTTTGCACTACGAAACGGAATTGCTAGCAGCCCAAGTGGCCATTCACCCACTTAACTGATAGCTCACCCAGTTAGGGTGAATAATTATTTGTATCAGGCAAATAACCAAAAAGTTGTTTTAGTGTCTCCGTACTCCTCCCCATGGTATAAATGGGTCGATTAAGGAAAAGCCTGAAACATGTATGTCGCTTTTTTCCTATTTATTTATTTATTTATTTATTTATTTATTTATTTATTGGTTTAGGGTTGGTTTGAGGTTGTTTTGTTTCTTACACCTGCTGATGTTTAGTATGAGTATAGGAAACACTTCTCCTGGGTCTGCATCCAAACCCCATTGTTGTCAGGGTGTCGTGTCCCTGGTGTGACAAGCTATGTTCCTTGATGTCAAGCTCACGTGCTTGGGTTTTCAGGGGCCAAGACCTAGTAAAATCTTTCAGCCCCTGCTGGTCTAGTATGCCGTAGCTTGCTTTCGTCTATCCTTGTGTTGAAAGCCTGACTGGCGACGATAGTAGAAGTCTTCCAATATGTCGAAGACTTCCATTATGCGATCTCAGTTATTCCCCACGATGGCCCTGAGTCGGACGCTACTGTTAATTGACTGATACAGGAACTAAGGTCTAGGAAGTAGAAGTGACTTCAGCATTGCCAGCTGGTCAGGAGTTTGGGGATGTTACTTTGATGGTGACCAGAAGTGGTTATAAGTGTACTCGTGGTTTAGGAAAAATGCTTCAAGTAATCCAGGGACCGTGAACTCTCAGGGTTAATACATCCTGGAACTCAGGTAAAATGTAAGCATTAGTTTACCTGCCTCCCTCCCCCCCCCCACCCCCCGCCCCCAAGTCTTCTCTTTTTAACTTTCTGGCTCCTTGCACAGCTTCTGAGCTCGTGGCATCTTTTGGATGTGCATGGATGGGGTGTGCATGAGCATGGGCCAGGGGTTGAGGACAGCCGTGTTACCATCCTTTCTGGCCTCGGTAGCTTGGCCACTCTAGATGGTGCCAGCGGTGGCTGAATGTGTCTCTTTCAGATCTCAGTTGACAGTTCCTAAGCTAAGCCAATAACTGGTTGAAGATGGTGTCCTGGACCGTTTGAACTCCATCCAGTCGTTTACTCAACAGAGAATTATTGAGCATGTACTATAGGTGAGCCACTGTCCTAGGGTTACAGTAGCCAGTGGGACACAGTCCGGCCCTCAAGGAGTTAGGAGAATTCAGACAAATGAATGGGCAGTTAAAGCACAATTCGGGCTCTGGTAGCGGTACACTGAGGGCACTAGGGCCACATTTGGAGGGTTCCCAGCCTGTGCTCGATGAGTGGATTTGGAAGGAGAGTAGGATATCTGGGCGGAACCTGAAGGATAAGTAGCTAGCCTTGCAGTCGTGCAGATTGTATGTCGTGTGTGTGTGCACGCGTGTGTGCGTCTGTGCACATGTGTAGGTATGTGTGCGAGGGATGCCGTCCAGAACCTATTCTGGATAGAGAGACAAACACCCTCAAAACCTGGAGAGAGAGATCATGGTGCATTTCATTAACTTCTGCCTGATTCTACCCTGGGGAGTGTACAGACTGTGGTAGGAGACGAGACTGGGACAGGAATAAGCAGAGGCCAGATAAAGGTTATGAATGGTGTGCTGAGGAGTTCGGATCTACCTTGACCCTCTGCGAGTTGCGGAAGGGTTTTAGCCCTGGGGATGATGTGATGGAATGGTGTGATAAACTTGAGGTCGACATCTCTCCCGGGATTTGTCATCGCTTTCTTATGCGTTGTTGACATTGTCATGACCCAGAGAGAGAGGTACCAAAGAGCCTGTGACTCTGTGGGTATATTAGTCAGGGGGTTCTCTAGCAAAATAGATCCTATAGGAAATGTATCTCTGCCTGTGTCTGTACCTGTACCTGTATCTGAATAGAGTGTGGAGGCTGACCGTTGCCAAGAAATGGAAGACGAGTCAGCAAGCTGAAGACCCAGGAAAGCTGATGGCTGGCGTAGCCCCTTTCTGAAGGCCAGCAGGTGGGAAACACGAAGAACCCACAAAGAACCAGCGTTTCAGTTTGAGTCCAAAGGCGGGAAAAGATGCTGACGTCCCGGTGTGAAGGCAGTCATTCAGGGAAGAGTTCTCTCTTGCCTGGTGGAAAGTCAGCCTTTTATTCCCTTCAGACCTTCAACTGATTGGGGAGGTCTATCCGCATTAGGAAGAACAATCTCTTTTACTCAGTCCGCTGATTTAAATGTGCGTCACATCCGAAAACACTCACAGGAGCACCCATAATGATATCTGACCAAATATCCGGGCCCCTCATGACCCGCTGAAGTTGACGTAAAACTGTCACAGTGGGGTACCATTACTTTGGGGCCAAGTGCCGTTTACAGGGTGGCGAAGAAAACACACTTTCTAGGCCTTGAGAGAGAATCCAGCGGAACTTTGTACAGAAAATACGTTCTCTAAGGATTGCCACACAAACACATATCTGACTCCAAGCCGTATCTAGTGGGAACCTTGTAAGAAATATAAACTTAATTGTAGTGTTTATGTTACTGAAGGAGTAAGTTCCACTCAACTGAAGACTCACGTAACAGTGTCTTTCCCATCACAGAGCATGGTTCTCGGGTCGTGTGCCAAGGGCCCTGGAGCACCCAGCAAACTCGGGGAGCCGTGGGGTATGTTTACTCTTGAGGGAAACAGAGAAGATGTGGCGTCCTTTGGACACCAGGCAAACCGCTAGCTTGAGGAGGTTCAGACTTTGAACATTAGATTGCCCATGCTGCTTCTAGTGGTGTCATATCTTTGCAAAGCTACCCTTTCAGTAGTTGTGATGACAGAGCCGGCGCTTGGTGGGCCAAAAGGTGGGAGCAGCCCAAGTGGAGGCGAATGAATGGGTAAACAGTACGTTATGTCTCATGCACACAGCGGAATATTCTTCAGCCTTAAAAAGGAAGGAAATTCTGACACCCAGTACAACATGGATGAACCTTGAAGACACGATGCTGAGTGAATCATGCCAGGCACAAAAAGATAGATGCTATATAGCTGTTCTTATATGAGGTTCCTAGGAGAGTGAAATCACAGAGACAGAAAGTAGACTGGTGGTGGCTGTGGACTGGAGGGAGGGGCAATGGGGAGTTGTGGAGATGCACGCTGATGCTTGCACAGCAGTGTGAATGCACTAAATACACCCTTAAAAAATGGTTAAGGGGCTCCTGGGTGGCCCAGTAAAGTGTCCGACTTCAGCTCAGGTCATGATCCCACGGTTCATTGGTTCGAGCTCCGCGTCGGGCTCTGTGCTGACCGTGTGGAGCCTGCTTGGTATCCTCCCCCCCCCCCCCACTACTCCACCTCTCTCTCTTTCTCTCTCTGCTCCTCCCCCACTTGTGCTCTCTCTCTCAAATAAATAAATAAATAAATAAATAAATAAATAAATAAATAAATACAACTGTTTCACGTGGAGGGGGGCATCTGGCTGGCTCAGTCAGTGGTGAGTGACTCTTGATCTCGAGGTTGTGAGTTTGAGCCCCACGTTGGGGGGGAAAGATTACTTAAATAAATAAACTTTAAAGCAAAACAAAAATGGTTAAGGTGGTCAGTTTTATGTTAGGTATATTTTATCATAATAAAAACAAGCAAGTACTAAGTGAAAATCCATGTGGATTGAGGAGGAGCTGAAGGTGATGGTGGTATTCGAGCCAATTCTGAGAGCTGTGGTATTCAGAGGGCATCAGCGGAGTGCACATCCCATCAGTAGCAGTGTCCGTTTAAGAATGAATTAAAGATGCTTTTATTTTTTAACAACTTTATTAGTATTTATTTATTTTTGAGAGAGAGAGGAGAGAGCGAGCGAGCGAGCACATGAGCAGGGGAGGGGCAGAGAGAGAGGGAGACACAGAATCCGAAGCAGGCTCCAGGCTCCGAGCTGTCAGCACAGATGCCCACGCCGGGCTCAAACCCACAAACCGTGAGATCATGGCCTGAGCCAAAGTCGGACACTTAAGCGACTGGGCCACCCCGGCGCCCCAAGGTACTTTTATTCTTAATAGTATGCATATTATTTTTTTCAAACAGCTAATAAGTTGTTAGTGCATAAATACTATTAAGTTGTTGACACTTAACATCTTAATAAAGGGTAGTGTTAGGTGTTCCTTTTGGCCTGGAGGCACCATGAGGAAATTACTGAGACACTAAGAGTGCCAGGAACCGAGAACGTTGTGGGAGCCTCTGTCACAGGAGTTAATTTTTCTCGCACAAAGAGCAGCTGGGCAGGTGGTACTGCTCATGGCTAGAAGCTCAGGGATGTCGGGCCCACGATCGCGGGGCTTCCCCCCAACTTTCCCTGCTCTTGCCCTGGAGTCTGTCTTCCGAGAAGGGTGTAGGGGGTTGCGGGTGGGGTTGGGGGGGAAGGAGGACAAAAGGCAAAAGGAGGAACGGACAAGTCCTCCCAAATCACACCCACAGGAGCCCCGCCCAACTATTCCTACTTAGTCCTACGTAACTCCCTTCATAAATAAGACTCCTTCTTCTCTCCTGAATTTATCTTTCTAAAAAAAGTTAGATTTTATCTTATTTTGTATTATGTTCTATTACCTCGCCTTTCGCTTTCAGCATTTGCTACCTTTCTCTTTCTCTTCCTCAAGCAGGTTGAACCACTTGGAAGTAAGCTGCAGGCATTCTGACACTTCACCCCCAAATTCCTTAGCAGGTGTCTTTCACGTTTACAGCCAGAATACGTTAATCACGACCAAGGAATTTAACTTTGATCCAGTAGTATCGCTTGTATATAGTTACATCTTAAAATAGAATACATGTTTAAGCTCAGACCATGTCGATATTTTCAAGTTCAGGTCACTTGTTTTGTCTCCCAGTTTGGCTGTCTAATCATCTCTTTGTGATCAGGTTCTGGTTCAACATTTCCGGCAGGAGGACTCCACAGAGTGTTTGTGCGGGCCCTGGTGCATCACACCAGGAGCCCGGAAGGCTCATGTATCCTGGTGTTGGTGGTGCTGCTTTGATCATTTGGCCGAGGTGGGGGTCCCAGGATCTCCACATTGTGGACCCTTCCCCTTTCAAACCTGATGCATAATATCATGCAGATATCTTGTTCTCCATCAGCGATGCTTGTGTGAGTCAGTCATCATGTTATTAATTGCCTAATGGTGATTTTCTGATTCCGGTATCCCTTCTCTGCTTATTAGTTGGTATTCTTCTTGCAAGAATTCCTCTCTCTCTTTTTTCGAGAATCACTCTAGACCTCATGTATTCTTTTTAAAAATCCACTGTGTTGTGATTCCTTACCATCACTTATCTTTTTGATGCTCAAATTGTCCCAGCCCTGGCAGGTGCGAGCCCCTTCATGCCAGTTCGTGTGGCCTTTTGATAAGTTCCCATTAAGCACTTCCTTGCATTCACGCATGACAGGATGTTCTAGGTCCACTTATACTTCCCTGCCCTAGACTCGGAATCCGCCATTTTTCCAAAAAGCTCGGGTCCCTTTTAGTGGGAAATATTTGGAAAACTGGACGAAGCGTGCTTTTATTGGCTCTGGGGTGCCCTTGCTTCTAGGCCCCGTGTGTGCACAGAGTTAGGAGATCTATCGGAAGAAGGTAACAGAATGGAGCCCTTCCTCACACATTCACTCGTCAGTGGGATCCCTGGTTCTCCACAGTGTCCGTGTGTCTGTTGATTGGCTCTGTGCTACCATAAAAGGGTGTTTTTAGCTTTACCTTTCTCAGATAGTAGAGGTTAGTTTTAACAATGATTTCTTTCTACATGTGAATGTTTAATGTACTGAGGTGAGAATGTTTGTATTTATCTGGGCTACTGCCTGAGCTGCGGGATGTTCCCTAGCTGGCCGCCTCCTGGCCCTGCTAAGATTGGGGAGTACAGAACCTCACTTATCTTGTACCCGTAATGGCATTTCTCCCTACTTGCTGTTTCATAGTTATGGATTGTAATTAGACTGGTGGAAATGCATTTTTCAAAGCATCTGGGAAATCAGCTTTATGATCCTCACTTTAAGCACATTTGACACAGCTATTTAAATATTTAAGACAACTCCACATTCGCAGTCCCCGTAGGACCATATAATTGGGAAGATTTTCATTGTAAAGGTTTTTTATTTTACTTGAGGGCCTCTGACATTTCTTGTTGGGCTCTGCTGTCCTTGGAGACAAAGGGAGTTAGTTATTTATTAGCGCTTGTGGGTTATTCATTATTGTTGGTCAGAAAAAGCAGAATAATATCAACAAAGGACACTAATTGGGATTAAAAAACTCTTTTGTATAACTTAAGGTTGGTGTCTCTTGTAAAGACCTGTTTTTTTTTTTTTTTAAACGTGTGAACCTGGGAGGTCTAGAGACTAGTTGTACTTTAAATAATACATCAGATTTTATTTTGATTTTTTACTGTTTGTGGTTTGCTAATTCAATTGGTTATAACCTGGAGCTTAGGTTACTGCTTGATTCCTTAGTGGGTCAGTTAGCTTCATATTTTTTCCCCCACCGCCACATTATAAATTTTAAAATGCTGCCACTGATTTAAAATGTTACTTTCCTGTATCATTCCTTCACTTATGTTTATTCCTGGACAAACCATGAAAAAAAAATTCTGCTGACAGCAGTGAGTGAATCATGTCGAATGTTGTTATGTTAGCGCTGGGTTAAGAATAGCAAATAGGGTCTTGCATTTTTGAAGAGATGCATTGATGTATTGATTGATATATTCAATCAGTTAATTCAGTGCATTGATAGATTGACTGATCTATCAATCAGTTAATTCTATGCATTGATATATCGATTGATAACATTCGCTACTGAAAGTTGGGGCAAAATACTTGGTTACTTTTTTTTTTTTTCACTTCTGCTTTTTAATCACTTGTATTTCCTTGCACTTCCAATGTGGCTTCCTGTAGAATTAGAGCAAATAAAGTTAATATTCCATAAAAGGTTCCAGAAATAACCAAACCAGCCAGAGACCAGAGGCATTATTCCAGTTGAGGTAGCCAGGGTTTTCATTTCGCCTCGCCAACAGCACAGGTGAAACACCCTGTTTACTTTTGTTTCCTCTTTGGGCTACACAGTCTATACTTTGTGTGATTTATTGTTGCAGCGTGTAAATCAAATTGATGATGGATTTCCAAGTATTACTGAACAGCAGGCATGGTTTGTTCTAGTTATAAAAGTGATTTGTCAATCCCACGATATTCCCCCTTTCAAAGAACGTATTCCATTAGCACTCCCTGCCCCCTAGAAGTGCCTCTGATACTGTAGAATGCGAAGCTGGAATATAGCATCCGCTGTAGCATTTTCTAAGACTGTTAAATAGTAACAGCTTCGGACTTGCACGGTGCTTTAGAGTTCACAAACTTGCATATTGATGGTCCCCTATGATTTGAGCAAAGGTTCCATCCTATGGGGCAGGGCAGGTGTGACTGGCCCCATTTTAGGGATTAAGAGACTGAGGCTCGGTTTGCTGGCGATCTCATCCTCTGCGTACTGTGCGCGGGTTGATGCCTGGTAGGCCTCCACAGTGTGAGAGCTCCTGCTACAGGAGTTCTGAGAAACGCTGTTCCCCTCTCCCTCAGAGTTTCTGGTTGCTGCCTTCGGGAACAAGTACACCTGTAAAACTCACTGCCGTTCAGCTGCCCTTTCCATCTTGTACTTGGTGATTTCCAATAATAGGCCCTTCTGAGCGTGGGGGAGGTGGGGGGCATTGCCTACCTGGGCAGGAATCAGGCCGTGTTTGCTTGAGGGCCGCCTGAGTGACATCAGTACCTGCAGAGGTCGCTTTGCACACCTCTGTGAAGTCTTTGAACCCCAGGCAGGAGGATGTCATGGATAAGAATAGATTTGCTAATTCTGACCCATCAAAACTTAAGGATACAATGGATGGTGACTTGTATTTAATACCTACTTTTATGGCTGCCTTATTTGAATAATGAAAGAAATAGAAGGCCTGTAATTGGCTCTGACATAATAAGCAAGGTGACAAATGAGACCTGTGGTGTGGGACCTTGCTGTCCAAGGATAGTCCAAATCCTTGAGGACCAGGTTAGGAACGCAGTTTCAGGGCCACCCCAGACTGACTTCTTCAGATTGTGCCTTTTAACAGGATCCAGCACAAGACCAGTGTCCTGGCCGCGTGAGCAGTGACTGTCCAGGGGCCCGAGCTCAGAAGGAGCGCCCCGTGCTTGGACTTCAGTGCTCTGTGATCGCTGTCTTGACATTCTTACTGATTTTATCTTTGAAGCTGTGCGTTGCAAGTGAAACCCGATGGGACGCTGGAGCACGTGCGGGGTGCCGGGAGTCTCCGTTCATGCATGTGTGGTCCCACGTGCTGCCAGGACAGCTGCTGGCTCCCCTGCCCCCACCCGGTACCCACTGCTGCCCTCTACCTCCAGGGACCCGGCCATGAGGGTGGGGAGGTCAGGGCTGGGTACATGTGCTCAGGATGCCCCATCCCATGTGAGGTTCTGGGTAACTCCCCCTGCAGAAGTGGTAAATAGCAAAAAAAAAAAAAAAAAAAAAAAAAAAAAAAAAACCAAACCAAAATGAAAAACAACCCCCCCCCAAACCAGAAAACAAAACCATGACCAGTCAAGAGAGGGACTAGAGAAGAGTGGAGAGTCATTTTCTCCTGCTTTTTGTACAAGGGACCCAACATTTTCATTTTCATTTTCATTTTCACCGATCCCTGCCGATTATGTAGCTGACCTTGTGAGTACACACTGAAATTTGAGAAGCACTGTTGGAGGAGAAACATGGTGGACCCTGGACTCAGAAGACCCACGCTCCTCTTCAAGCACGGCTGGCGTGTGACCTCGGGGAAGCCACTTGTCTACCCTGCCTCGGTTTCTTCATGTGTAAAATGGAGTGGCGAGTGAAGTTTTATCCCTCTTTCCAAATGGGCAGGGTCTAGGCAGAGGGCAGACCTGGCCACGTAGCCTTGAGGAGGAGTGTGGCCAGGGAGCGTCTCATCTTTGGCTTTGGTTTCATGATGCTGATGAACAAAGCTGGACGTTATGGATGGAGGTAGAGGGCAGGGCTCACAATGGGGGAGAAGGCCCAGAATCGGTGTTCGAATCCATGGTAGTGGGTGGCAGGTGAGGGTCAAGACACTGAGGCAGGCAGGTTCTGGGGATCTCAGGTAGAGAGAAGGTGAGCTTCAGGGAACTTGTGAGCAAATGCATCGGCTTTCCAGGTGTCCCCCAGCTGTGTGGCAGGCAGCAGGCATCTTGTGAGATGCGGGGGTAGAAAATGGTGTTTGCTTTTGAGAGTCACATTGGACGGTAAGCGTGAGAGTGCATTTTATACCGCGGAGTGCCAGAGGCGTCCCTTTTACTCTGCTCCCCGATTGTCCGTCAGTGTGGGGCTGTGCGGGCCTCCATAAACCACAGCAACCGCTGCTGAGTGGGATGGCCCTGTCCTGCCACTCTGTTTGTTTGTGCGACTTGTCCTGTGAGATAAAGGCTGACAGCCCAGTCACAACTCCCGAGTCTGGGCAGTCTGAAAAGCTACTTGGTATGGAGCTATAGAGCCCCGAATGGTCTTGTTTTCAGTTTGTCTCAAAGGCTGGACGGAAAAAACTTACATCATCATAAACCACAGTAAACAAACATGGATGTGAAATAACAAATTGTAGAAGTGTATCTTTCATCTAAAATTTTTACTTTATTTAGGGAAGGTGATCCTATAATTTATTATCCAAACCAGGAGACTTTCAAGAGAGAAACGGGGCCCTATTAATACTTACGGCCAGGACTGTCCTGGATGAGCTAGAGTGCAGGGCCACCCTCCATTGAGGGGGAGGTTTAATGGCATTTAGGTGCAGAATCTTACCCACCTGCATTAAGGTAAAGTGGTCCAACCTACTTGACAGGATTAGACCCATTTAACTTAATTAATAGCAACATTTTTTCGTGGGGCCATTGGGTGATTATTAGTATATTATTAAGTAGAATACATTAATTAGTTCCTGGCTATTCTAGAGTTGGAAATAAGCTAGCAAGAACTTAGCACTTCAATTTTTTATTCTAGAGTTGGAAAGAAGTTAGCAATTATTTAGTACTTCTTTTAGTTCTTGCCTTTGCATATCTTACTTTAATGCTTCCCAACCCTATGAAGTATCCCCTTGAAAATACGAGAAAAGAGGGGCTTAGGAAGAATAAGAAACTTGACCAAGATTTTAACCCATGTCCCACTGACTCCAGAGCCCTGTGTACTTCTTAGGATTTTGTTTGGTCTTTTGGTACAATGCTTGCTTCAGAAGGCTGGGTTCTTGGCAGTTGAGAATGATTTCCTGAAAGACACAGTATTTCTGCCGTAATTTTTACTACGTGTGGTGGTGTAGTGCCTGGCATATATTTATTTTGAAAAGTAGAGTGAGCTGAAGCAGAAAAACCACTCACAAATAGATGGTCTTGGGTGTTTGTATCAATTTGTGTTGAAAGTGCCCCTCCTCACTTGCTGAAGACAGTGGCTTTGGTGACAATCAGGTAGGGAACGTGACGTAAAAAAGAAAGATACGGTAAAGGCTAACTTTTGAGCCCTTCCTCTGGTCTGCCTGCTGCGTGAAGCAGAGCTCCTGGGCCACACAACTGGGGCGCCATCTGGAAGGCCTCCAGTGATGGCCCTGGAGCTCGGAGTTCTCTTCATTCTCCTAGCAGCCCCCTGTGTCATTAGATCAGGAAACCTAAGACTTGGAGAAGTAGAGTAACTTAGCAGCAGTCACATGGCTCGTAGGTGTGGAAGCAGGGAAGTGAATGCAGTTTCTTTCTGACCCCAGGGTCTTGTGTCTCAACTGTCCTGCTGTGTTCTGTCTGGACGAGTCAGGGAGCCAAGCCGGAGACGGGGGCTTTGCACCGCCAGAGCTCTGGTTCACTACGTACATCATTCGAGACTCTTTTGGTTGCAGTCAGCTGCAGCCCATTGTGCTGGCTTATGTAAAAGGGGATTTAGCGTAAGGGATCAGGAGTGTGTCATGGTACCCAACGACAGGATGGCCAACTAGATCTTTTGAAAGTCTAAGGACACGGCACTTCCCCACGGTCTTTGCACGCAACATGATCTTTTATTTCTGCTTTTCTTTACACATCACTTCATTTTTCTCCCTCCATATTGCTTTTCTCTATTTCTTTTTTTTTTTAATTTTTTAATGTTTATTTTTGAGAGAGAGACAGAATACGAGCGGGGGAGGGGCAGAGAGAGAGTGAGACACAGAATCTGACGCAGGCTCCTGGCTCTGAGCTGCCAGCACAGAGCCCGACGCAGGGCTCAAACCACAAACTGTGAGATCATGACCTGAGCTGAAGTTGGACGCTCATCTGAGCCACCCGGGTGCCCCTGCTTTTCTGTATTTCTTAGTATATGTATTAGGGTTCTGTAGAGAAATATAACCAATAGGATATTTATTTGTGTGTGTGTGTGTGTGTGTGTGTGTGTGTGTGTGTGTATGATATTTGTATAAAGAGATTTATTATAAGGAATTGGCTCACTTGGAGCCAGTGGAGACTGAGAAATCCCAGGACCTCAGTTGGCAAGCTGGAGACCCATGGTTTAGTTCTATTTAGAGTTCAAAGGCCTGAGAACCAGGAGAGCTAATGGTGTAAGTTCCAGTCCAAAAGCTGGTAGGCTGGAGAACCACACAAGCTGATATTTCAGTTTGGTTCTGAAGGCCGGAAAAGATTGCTGTCCCAGCTCAAAGCAGCCAGGCAGGAAAGTTCCCCTTACTTGTGGGAGAGACCCCCATTTTGTTCTGTTCAGGCCTTCTACTGACTGGACGAGGTTCATCCATACTGGGGAAGGCACTCTGCCTGACTCTGTCTACCAGTTCAGTGTAATCTCATCCACAAACACCCTCACAGACATACCCAGAGTAATGTTTGACGAGACATCTGGACACCCTGTGGCTCCCATCAAGTTGACGCATGAAATTAACCATCATGGTATCCGTGGGCTCAACATGGTTTTCTTCTCCAGCCTGAAACATGTAATGTACTCAGAACTTCCGTGCTACAAGTCAGCTGGGTCGTGTCCCTGTATACCATTTTCAGGTTCCTTGGAAAGAGTCTGATCGGTCCAGTGTGTGTTAGCCCCAGCTCATCCAGCTGAGGTGGGGGCAGAGCCTCATAGAATAAACGTGGGTTCCACCTGCTCAGAGAAGGGCAGTTTGTGTGGGGTGACACCTGGGACTTAGTCCCTTACATAAAGGCAGTTTTGGGGTGTATGTCTTAAACAACAGTGACATTTCCAAAGTTGTTCCAGAAATCACGTTCTTCAGCCGGTGCGATTCCAAAGCAAAATTTTACAAGTATGGCCACCAACAGAAGTTAATTCTAGAGAGTTAATTTTTGTAAATTTATTTTTCTCTTAAAAGATTAACCATCGGTGTTTTGCATCAGTTTTTCGGTGCTGGCCACTGCATTTTCTAAGGGAATTCATTTTTTTTTTTTTTTTTTTAAGGTAATGCAGACTTTCACTCTGGGATGTGGGAATTAAGAAAGAACATTTAATGGATGATCCATTAAGCCTTTAGGTTCATTTTGTATTTAGAGTTTAGTGAAGGGGAGGATTGTCAGGCTTCAGTTCAAGTACACAGACCCATGATTTCTATTTGAAATCACTTTGAACAATACAGCAATTAGAAGGGGTTTGGCTGTCAGATTTGAACATTTTTAGCATCGTTGTTTTCCTGTAGGGTTATATAATCTAAGGGCATCCTTTTGTGATTTGAATATTCCTGGCTTTTATGCCAGATTTTTAAGAGGAATCTATCAGACACAAAACATATAACATTAACTGGTGAGTTAAATTTTTATTTTTGAGAGACAGAGAGACAGAGCACCAGCAGGGGAGACACAGAATCCGAAGCAGGATCCGGCTCCAAGCTGTCAGCACAAAGCCGGACACAGGGCCCGAACTCACAAACCGCGAGATCACGACCTGAGCCGAAGTCGGATGCTTAACCGACCAAGCTATCCAGGCACCATTCAGTGAGTTAAATTTTTAACAGTTGAGATACATGGATTGGGTACTGAAAACATTTTCTTTACTTATGTTTTTAAAATATAATTTATTGTCAAGTTAGGTAACATACATTGTATACATATTGACTCAGCTAATTTTTTCACTTATCTAGAAAAGAATTCTGTACAGGTCCCTATTTTATTTTGTAACAGTCAAGTTCTAAGGCGCCTCCCTGCTTACCACCATTCCCGTCTCCTGGAATTCAGACTTTCTGTATGTGCCACCCCTTGAGTGTGGGCTGGCTATAGTGACTTGCTTATACATATTACAAAGATGATGCAATGTCACTTTCATCATTTGGTTACAAAAGATAGGACTTCTGTCTTGCTGTCAGACTCTACTGTCTCCTGGGCTTGTATGCTTTGATAAAAGCAGGCTGCCATGTTGGAAAGGCCCATGTGGCAGGTAGCTGTGGGAGGCATCTGACCAACAGACAGGAAAGACCTGGAGACCTCCGTCCCAACAGCCTTCTAGAAACTGAATTCTGCCAGCAACCACATGAGTGTTAAAGGTGATCTTTACCAGTTGAGCCTTCAGAGAAGGCTCTAGCTCTAGCTGATGCCTTGATGGCAGCCTTACCATAGAGCCTGAATCAGAGGGCCCGCTCAGCCACGCTCATGTTCCTGACCCCACAGAAACTGACATGATACAGTCGGCCCTTGGACAACACGGGTTTGAACTGTGCACGTCCCCTTAAACAGAGGTGTTTGGCAATACGGTATTAGAAATGCATTTTCTCTTCCTAATGAGTTTCTTACTAACGTGTTCTGTTCTCTAGCTTACTTGATTGTGAGGACGCTGTATATAACACACAGAACATGCAAATAGGTGTTCAAAAACTTGTTTGTTACAGGTAAGGTTTTTTCTGGCCCACAGCAGGATGATTAGTGGTTGAGTTTTGGGGGAGTCAGAAGTTAAATACACAGATTTTTGACTGTGCAGGAGGTCAGCACCCCTAACGTCTGCATTGTTCAAGAGTCAGCTGGACATGTGTTGTTTTAAGCCACTAAATTGGTGGTAGTTCATTACGTTGCAGTAGATACCTAACACAGTTACTGTCTTGGCTTTTCCCTCTTTCTGGGCATACTAGAAAATGAAGCAACATCTGGGAGGGCAGGAATTAATCTCTATCAAAGGCCTATGATATGCCGGACATGGTGATAGACCTTTAAGATTCAGGAAGGCCAACTTGTAAAGCCTTTTTTATTACTCCCATTTTGCAAATGTGAGCATCAGCATTCAGAGAATTGCAAGTATTCGCCCAAGTTTACATGACTCGTAAGAGGCAGAGCCAAGGTTTGAGGGCTGGTCTATCCTCCCTCCATGCATCTGGCTAAGTCCTGTAAGCCATGACAAACACCCATGTGGCGTTTTCGCCTAGAAAGAAGGATTAAACAAAGTCCATTCATTTTTTTTTTTTAATTTTTTTTTTCCAACGTTTATTTATTTTTGGGACAGAGAGAGAGACAGAGCATGAACGGGGGAGGGGCAGAGAGAGAGGGAGACACAGAATCGGAAACAGGCTCCAGGCTCCGAGCCATCAGCCCAGAGCCCGACGCGGGGCTCGAACTCACGCGAGATCACGCGAGATCTCGCGAGATCGTGACCTGGCTGAAGTCGGCCGCTCAACCGACTGCGCCACCCAGGCGCCCCCAAAGTCCATTCATTTTTACGCATTCGTCGGATGCCTTCTGTGGGCTTGTTGCCAGACCTCGCTCTCTTTCTTCTCAGTAGCGTCCCCACCAGAATACCTTGTTGCTGTTCTCCTCCTTCCCTCCCTCTAAACTTTTTTTTTTATTGCCCTCTTTATTATTCTCAAACAAAATTCATAGACAGTATTATCTACCTGTGCATGTCATTTTAAAAAGTCAATATAATTTCATAAATGAAATACAAGGGGAAAAAAAAGGAACATGATTTATAACACACGTGGGTTTAAATATGAAAATGTTTCAGCACAACTCTACCAGAAGGCACGAGGAAGGAATCACGTCTTTAGCTAGAATTCTGACGACCCAGAACTGTATCAGTTGTAGCGGTGGGTGGTTCGGATGTCTAATTCCTTTACTTCCAGTGATAAACGATTTTATGAAACAGTGGACAAAACTCTAGGATACTTCTATGAAGACAGTGATCAGTCTTCCTTTGATTTGTGATGTGACTTCATTTTAGATAACTTAGCGCAAATAGGAATCATGAAAGTAAAGTGGACTTAGGTTTTAAGCTCAGATAATGGTAAACAGGTTTTTACCTACGTGAATGTCTGAGGGGATACTTGAAAGTCGTGTGGGACGTGGGTGATTCTTTGTGTGCGGGCCCAGGTGGCATCCCTGCCTTCACCACCAAATGCCACCAATGGTGACAGCCCAGAATGCCCTGGACTGTCCAGATGTCTCTCAGGGCCAGTGTCCAGACCCACTAATCTAAATCTAAACTGGTTTCAGTAAAAGAGCCGGTCAACTGACTAAAGTACCATAATTTTCAGAGGTGTTTGTGTTTTAACTGGGCCGAAGAACGACACTGTTCATGGTAGAATTAGTAGGGGGCAGGGAAGTGGCAAGGTGAAGGGCTAGAGGATCCCCTTTCGCAACCCTTAAACTGCATGGCGTAACGTCCTCTTTATATTTCCTTTTTTTTTTTAATTTTTTTAATGTTTATTTTTGAGAGAGAAAGAGAGAGAGAAAGAGAGGAGAGAGGCAGAGAGAGGGGGACACAGAATCTGAAGCAGGCTTCAGGCTCTGAGCTGTCAGCACAGATATGTAGCTGTCAGCACAGGTATGTAGCACAGATACCTGATATGTAGCTTTTTTTTTAAAAAATTTTTTAGTGTTTTTACTTTTTTTTTTTTTTACATTTTTTTTAAAATTTATTTTTGAGAAAGAGTGAGACAAAGCGTGAGCGGGGGAGGGGCAGAGAGAGGAGGAGGAGGAGACAGAATCTGAAGCAGCCTCCAGGCTCCGAGAAAGCAGTCAGCACAGAGCCTGATGTGGGGCTTGAACCCACAAACTGTGAGATCATGACCTGAGCCAAAGTCCGGTGCTTAACCGACTGAGTCATCCAGGCAGGCATCCTTGAAAATGATACATATTATATATGCTCTGTGATGTACTATGTGTATTATAGGTCATGTACAATTCCATATTATATATAATATATTACAGTTTATATATAAATGCTTTTATTAAATTAATAAGCAAACATGCCCAGAGGAAAGTTTTCCTCCACTCTTAGGTATTAGAAACATATCTTCATACATAGATACTTTTAGATGGTGTCTTTTAGAGTTGGAAGCTCATTTTACAAACCCAAAGGAAAGAGAGAAAATCGGAAAGGTAGTAGGGATTATAAGAAATTTCGTACATAGAGTATGTCCGGGCAGTGGGGAGAGTGTCTTTAGTTTGCACTGACAACTAACTAATTGAAGAAGATCCCATAATCTCAAGTGGATAAACTGAACTTAGACATTAAGAAGAGAAGGGGCACCTGGGTGGCTCAGTAGGTTAAGTCCCTGACTCTTGATTTCGCCTCAGGTCATGATCTCTCGGTTTGTGGGTTCGAGCCCCATATCGGGCTCTGCACGACATGGAGCCTGATTGGGATTCTCTCTGTCTCCCTCTCTCTCTCTCTACCCTTCCCCTGCTTGTTCTCTCTCTTTCTCAGTCTCATCTCTCTCTCTCTCTCTCTTTCAAAATAAATAAACTTAAAAAAAAAAAAAGACATTGAGCAGAGAACACTGTAAGGGGCACGAAGGATTTTAACATTTCAGGTGAAAGTTGGAGCGGCTTTCTCTGTCGATTTTCACAAGGGGTGATTTTGTGTCATGTGAGAAAGCTGGAGCCCAGTGCCTGCCCAGTGCCTGCCCAGTGGTGCATCAGCCAGGGTCGAGTCAGGAAAAGAGAAGCCACTTCAGTTATTGTAATGGAGAGATTCCGGTATCAGAAATTTGTTAAGCAGGACTGGGAAGACTAAAAAGGCACAAAGGAGAGCTTTGAGGTAATAAAGATAGTAATTGCCAGAGGCAGCTATTGCCCTGGGGCCGGAGGATCAAAAGGAGGGAGTTGGAAGCTCCCAGAACCCAGAAGCTGGGAGGAGGAGCCCTCGGGGCTGGGACCCAGACTCTCAGGAGTTGCTGCGCGCCCTGGGACGGATGGACTGAGCTTCCAGAATCAGACCGACAAGCATGAGCTCTTCGAGCATCACCAAGGATCCTGGAGTACAGTATACAGATGTCCAGTCGATAGCAATTCTCAAACCAGAAGTCATGGATTAGAGCTAAATACCAGTAGGATCTGTCCCCACTTTTATTCTTATTCTTAAATTGCTTAGAATAATTGCACTAATTAGATCTAGGCAATACACGAAAGCACACTATTGAATTCCTTGCAAAATGCTCTTATCAAACGAAGCTTGTGTATTTGAGAACTATTTAGAACGAGCCTGGAGAAATAAAGCAGAGTGAGACCGTAGCCTCTTTTTCCTATTTCTTTATAGTCTTTTTTTTTCTATTTTTTTTTCAACGTTTTTTATTTATTTTCGGGACAGAGAGAGACAGAGCATGAACGGGGGAGGGGCAGAGAGAGAGGGAGACACAGAATCGGAAACAGGCTCCAGGCTCCGAGCTATCAGCCCAGAGCCTGACGCGGGGCTCACGTCACGGACCGCGAGATCGTGACCTGGCTGAAGTCGGACGCTTAACCGACTGCGCCACCCAGGCGCCCCATCCTATTTCTTTATAGTCTTAATCAAATTTGAAAGAATACTGGTACTCACCTGGTACTCACATAGCACTTGCGATGTGGTAGACATTATCTTCAGTGTTTGATTGCTCATTTTAAAATAGGTTAATAAGACATATTATCTCATTTAAGTTGCCCCAAAACCCAATGAAGTAGGTACCCTCATGCTGGTTGTTATTGCTATTATTCTTCTTCCCATTTTATGGATGAGGACACTGAGGTACGGTTGAATAAATTGCCCAAAGTCACATAGCTGGTAAGGGGTAAAGCCAAGACATAAACCAGCCAGTTTGGCTTCAGAGTACATAGTCTTAACCACTAAGGCATATTGGCCATGTATATGGTTTTTAAACCTGTGTTCTTATTTATTTATGGAAGGATGGACAGCCAATCCGTTCATTTTTTTCAGCAAGATGCAGTAGATTGGGGATTTAGGAGAATGAGGCTCAAAACCCAGGTCCTTCACTAACTGCCGTAGAGAGATTTAAGAGAGCTGGCTTAGCAATCTGGACCCTGTAAAATGAAGAGGTTGAGTGAAATGATTTTTTGGAGCCTCATTTCTAACTCTCCTTGGTTTCTGGTTCCTAAGGAGCCTGATCACCTTGTAGGAACTGGGAGCTGGAGCTGTTGTCTGACTTGCAGGGTGAAAGGACAGTCTGTTTCCTAAAAAGTGTCCGACTAGGCCTGTGGGCCTTAGTGCTGGTGATGCTGTTGACGGCTAACCAGCCGGGGAGTGTCAAGGACAAAGAGATTAGGGACTCCTTTTCTTCAGACATTTGAGCATTGCGATGGTGGCTATTGTTTGAATCTAACCCCACCTTTCCTTTTTTTTTTTTTTTTGCTTAATTTTCCTTTTTCTGTGTCCAGAAATCAATCTTGCCAGGATCTTGCAAAGCACTACTTAGAAGTCATTTCATCTCTAGGAATTTAGTCAAGGGAGGATGGTCCCCTCTTCTGGCCTTCCTTGCTCCTAGGGGCTGGCTGCCTTCTCAGCCCATCTGTAGACTCATCTTTTATCTGAAGACTGGAGACCTGGAGTCCAGAGACCAGACAATGTCCAGGAACTAGAAAAGTCCAGCGAAAATACTGCCAGCTGAGAAAGTAGATGGGAGACGAGTGGTGTTGGCTTAAAAAACTTTCTCCCGGGGTTAAGGAGGGAAGATGGGTGTGTGTGGGGTGGGCGTATGTATGGGGGGACAGCTTTT
Organism: Herpailurus yagouaroundi; assembly: GCF_014898765.1. Lineage (NCBI taxonomy): Eukaryota > Metazoa > Chordata > Mammalia > Carnivora > Felidae > Herpailurus > Herpailurus yagouaroundi. The sequence goes on along the minus strand of NW_024412430.1, from coordinate 15,933,425 downwards.
CTCTTGTTCTGTAAGCAGTGAAACTCCCTGTCACCCTCAGACATTCTGCTTTTTTCCTTTCTGTTCCTCCCCGCCCACCCACATTTTCTAAGCCTTGATTTTTAGGAAAGAATGGAGTTCTCAAAGCTATTACGTAAATGGGTCATCTCACAGCAAGGAGCACTTATTACCAGTTTTATAAAATTTATGGGTTTAGAGTCAAAAGTGATTTTAAATTAGGTTCTCAGTGTTGCCAAATGTCACAATTTGTATTATTTTTGGTGAACTTAGAACACAAGAGTAATTTTGGCTCCTGTTCAGTAGTAGAGTTGAAGACATATACTTAGTTTGTTTTTTAAAATAATTCTTTATAATTTTTGGAATGAGTCTGGATTTTTTTTTCGCATTTGTATTATTTGCAGGGAAGTAACTATGCATCATTATTCATAGCCGGTGCTCTTTGCCCTCTGTGTAGTTAGGAACCACCGGGCCGAATAAGGAGGGAGTGTGTACAGGTGTGTGAGTAAGGTCTGTATGTGTGCTGTGTGGCCTGAACAGTGAGAACCGGTGATATCTTGATAGGGTGCACAGATGGGCAGTTTTTAATTTTATTATCGTAGAGGAAAGAAGTGATGTCACCTTAATGTCTCTCTGATCTTGTGGTACCTGTTTTTAGGTCTTGTGCTGTTCCAGAATTGAGCCGGGGGCTTCCAGAAAATTTTCTTAGCGTTGTATCAGGCTGTAAGTGGGGTCCATCTGAGGCACCGTAGCAGGCACAATCAGTTATGCAAAGTTTAAGGCAAGGAGTTCATTTGGCGTTTCTGCACCAGCCAGGCAACTGATTTTCCTGGTGACAGATAAAGAACCAAGGACGAGGTGTTTGCTGCAGTATTCTGCTTTGGTTGAATCCAACCAGACTCGTGAACTTGTCACCTCTAGCGGTTCTCGTTCAAATGTGTAAATCTTTAGAAGGGGGAAATTCATAGTGTGGGTACTCTGGGCAGTGAACTAGCATGGCCAGTGTCGCATGTGATGCCTCAGCCCCCCCCCCCCCCACACACCACCTGGTCTCTGTATGCACCTGTTCGGCCTTGGTCTGTTGCCAGTTGTCATCACCGAGTTGTATTGGGGTAAAAGAGTCCTTGCGACTTAATGGAGAAATTCAGTTTCAAGCAGTACAAAGTGACGACATTGTTTTCTGTGACGGGAGGTAGAATTGAAGCATTGGACGTCATTGGGGCTCAGCCCACCCCTTCCCAGAGGACGGTATACAGGCGGTATACTTAGCATAGCCTGGTGGCTTAAGGGTACAGCCCAGTAGTGCCATGGGTCTGAGATGAATCCAGACCCTCCCTCTGATCACCTCTGGGATCTTGAGCAAGAGACTTAATCCTCTCTTAGGGTTGATACTTGTACCCACCTCACAGAAATTTAAAAAGATAAATGAGGTAGCATATACCCAGGTCTCTTCTGTGTCATCGTTCACCGTACATAAACTAGGCGAAGTCTGAACACTGTTATTCCACTAAGTATTCGAGAGTGCACTGAGTGCCAGCATGAACAAGACAGAGTACGTGCACTCATCTCATGTTCTAATGGGAGGAGCAGTCAACAATTCCTACCTCAGATGTAATTTTATGGGGTAGTGAGTGCTACAGAGAGAAACAGAGCAGAATGATGGGGAAGAATATTTAGAAAGGGTGTCCAGAGAAGGCTTCTCTGATTCAAGTGAGGACTGAGTCACCTGTAGATCTAAGGAGAAGGGTTCCTAGAGGAGGTAAAAGCAACGGGAGCCCTAATGTGATTGTAGCGTCGCCAGATCATTTAGGTCCTTAGAGACTGCAACAGGGAGCTCAAGGATTTCAAGTGTGATGGGAACTCCTTGAAGGGAGTGGATAGTAGGTCAAGGATTGATAGTGTCTAACATATCTTAAAGAGGCGTTTCTGGTTACTGTGCTGAGAATAGACTGAGTAGGGAAGAGTGGAAATAGGTAGGGAGAGCATTAGTGTATTGCAGCAATGGGGTAGATGGTGTGGGACGTTTAGATTCAGGATAGGTTTTGAAGGTAGAGCCAACAGGACTTGCTGAGGGATTAGTGTTGTGATAAGAAACAGAAGAATCAAGAAAGAGCTCTGGGTGTTTGGCCTGAGCGTGAATGGAAGTACCATTTCCTGGGATGGGGAAATCAGGGTTTAGGGGTCGGAGGAGATCGGGACTTTGTTCTGAACATAGTACATTTGGGATACCTGTTAGTCTCAAAGTGAGGGTTTCAAGTACGTAATTGGATACACGGGTCTAGAACTCCAGAGTAAAGTGGGAGCCAGAGATAGGAATGTGGGAGTTAACAGTATAGAGGTGATATCTGATGTCATGGGACCACAGGGAAACATCCAGGGAGAGAGTAAGGGTGGAGAAAATGGCCAAGAACTAAGCCACAGGGCAACCAACTTTGGAGGCCGAGAAGAGGGAGAAACAGGGAAGATGGAGCCAGTGAGGTAAGAAGACAACCAGGACAGAAGAGGTCGTGGAAGCCAAGTGAACAAAATGTTCCAGGAAAGAGGAGGTGATCGCTCGGCCACATGTTGCTAAGAGGTCAGGTAAGATGAAGCCTGAAGATTCTCTCTTGGTGTGGGGCGGATGGAAAAAATCACTGTTGCCCTAGACACGACAGAGGCCACGTTGGGTCTGGCTTGTTCATTGCTCTGGTCCCTGTAAAGTATACAGGGCCCTGGGACATGAAAGAAACTTAACATGTGTAGAATGCCGGAGGGATGAATGAATGACTGGACAGACTTGACTTTCCTCTATTTTGGTCTCGGTACAGTCTTTGCTTATTTTAGAGTTTAGTTTCTTAGCCTTAGCAGGGACAAAAATCACGTGATTATCATTAAACATACATAAAGCACCCACCTCCCGTGAGCAGTCTGTAATATTGACCCAATACTTGTCTCACCTGTTAATTAATGAAAAACATACATACTGCCTCAGACACTTCTCCCTGTCCCACTTCTACTGTAGGGTGAAGTAGTTAAAGGGGACGGATTGATTGGTCCGTTGCCACGGCGCCCCCTGTCCTCCCTGTCTGTGGCTCTGCAGAATCTCTCTGGGTCGCCCTGGGGTTTATCAGTTACCCAAAGGCGGCTGTGGCTTAGATGTAGAATCCTTAACAGAGAATAGATCAGAGGTTACAATGGGCCACGTAGATTTTTTTTGTTTGTTTGTTTTAAATGAAAACCAGCAAGGACACTCTTGATTACAGTGGCATGGTCTAAACTTACAGTTTCCCAAACTGTTCTCTGTGGCACTGTGGGGTGCCACAGTGATTCACAGGGAGGCTGTGTGATATTTTAATTTTTTTTTTTTTTTTTTTTTTTTTTTTTTAGGAAAACAAATAACGTGTCAGCTCCCCTGTGAACTACTGGCTCAAGGTAGTTCATAGTTTCAGTATTAGGTCACTGCATTCCTTTCGAATGATATCATATCTTTGCAAAGCTAGGCTTTTGGGGTTTACTACCCTTAAAAAGCCAGTACTGTGTAAAAGTTAAGTGGAGCAGGAAACAGGGTGGCAGAGTTCAGACTGATTCCAAAGTGTGAGAATCGACCTATTTAATAGACAGAATGTTGGGTATGTCTCTTGGCCCAGGGGTGCCACGAAATAGTATTACAACAACAAGGTAGCAGGAACTTGTGGCTTAGCCTCTTGGGCCTCCAGTGAGGAGGAGATAGGAGTGGGGGGGGAGCCGTTCTGCCGCCATCCCCAGCTTGGCCTGTTGGCCTGCATTTCACCTGAGTCCACATGCATTTCACCTGCTTGTATCTAAGTCCTTGCCCCCCTCTCTCTTCCTGCGAGCTTGACTGGGCGCGTTTGCGGAGTAACAGGTCCTGATGAACATTGTTCCGTTAGCCGTTAGCCCGGTCTTTGGTTCCTGCTGACAGGGTTCCCTCCTGTCCTCGATAGAACGAAAGCACTTTTGTCCCCTTTCCCTCCTTCTCTCCGCTGAGCGCCGCACCGTGGCTCCTCAAACCAGGACTACTCCGTCATGTCGTTCAGGTTTATGGTTAAAGAGACCTTTTGGGCTAGCCTGGGTCTTTCTCTAGCCATTTGCTTCTGCTTAATTTCCTTTTCCGTGACAGTGTGTTCTGAGCACGAGACAACCACCCCACGCGTGAACTCTCAGAATACGGTCCTTTGTGACATGGGCACCACCTGGATGCATCCATGCAGAGCCATCGCTGGAGGTCTTCCTAGAAGGCACCCTGGTTCTGATGGACTCTATTTGGCCCTGAAAGACAAAAAGAAATCCATATTTTCTCATAAGAGGAGTATGCTTTTTTAATTTTAATTTTATTTTGTGAGATTGAAGAGAAGAGTGTGAAAGAGACCCATCTTCATGGAGTCACGAGGTAGTGCCATGGGCTTTAAGACTCCCTGAAAAGGGAACTGCACTTAGCGAAACGGTGGGTTCATGACCGCTGACAAAGATGAAAGGCTGAGAAGTGAGTGAGTTCCAGGATGTGGCTTTGTCCATTTGGCATAGGGGTATTCTAAGGCCTCGGTGTGCCCAGGGGCGTCTCCTTTATCTTCAGTTTTGTGCCTTTCTCTGCTGAGTGGAGCGACCCTCTTGAGTTACCTCCCTGGGCATTGTCAACTTCATTGTTGATACTGGCCTTCTCAGTCTTAGCCTTCGAATTACCCTGAGCAGTGGGGAAGGGGGTTTGTTTCTTTCCATTGTAGAGATAGCCTTCCTTATCTTCCCATCCATATGTTCACTATCCCCTCCACTTCCTATCTCAGTCTGTCCCTTCCCCTTCTCTCCCTCTCCTCAAGTCTTCCCTCTTCGTCCACCCCATCCCCCCCGCTTCATTGCTTCCAGCAGCAGTGAACTCCTCACTTGAGGAGCCAGGCCTCACTTGAAGTATCCCCAAGGGAGAGAGGTGCTCACATTGGATTGTGCGTGTTGCCCTAGACCTGGATGGAGCATCTGAACTTAGCGATATTTTCTCTGCTGCACTTGTGGATGGGACTCGGATGATCTCTAGGAATGAGTTTTATGTTGGGATGAGTTCTTGAGATCTCATTTCCCCCTCCAATTTCCAGAATTTCAGAAAATTCAGAAAACCTAGCCTGTGCTTGCTGCTTGGCGTAAACATCTCTAGTCCTGGTACCGCGTTACCTCCCGAGCAGTGCTGCTCTGTAGGAATGCTATGGTCAGCCACAAATGTGAGCCATAGATACAATTTAAAACTGTTTCTCAGACTTGTTAAAAAAATAAGAATTCAAATAGTGAAATTAATTTCAATAATATATTTAATTAAACCAAACGTAATTAAAATACTATTATCCCCACATGTAATCAGTATAAAAAGGGATTATCAATGAGATATTTTCCCTGCTAAGTCTTCAAAATCCAGCGTGCATTTTATAAAGTTAAAGCACTTTGGATAAGCCACGTGTGCTGGTGCCTGCTGTCTCAGACGGTGCGCTCCAGGTGGTAAGACATGGAAAGAAAGAGAGGTTTTTAGACAGTTAATGAACCAAAAGTATGTCTTTAGCTTTATGCTTCCAGAATGCTGAGTGAATAGAACAGGTGCTTGGCTAATAAGATGGGCTGGAGAAGGACCCTCAAATTCAATGGCAGTCTTTGAATTACTTTAATCAGATAGAGGGAATGGGGACGTGACCTGAAGGGATAGAAACCCAGGAGTCAGCAGCAGTCTTTATACAGCCAGCCAGTTCCGTCCCCCTCTCCATGTCTACCTGCCATGCTTAGACATCCCTTTGGAAGTCCAGGACTTAAACAAATAAAGACTAGTCTTACTTGTAAAATTAACTCAGTAGTTAAGAGCTCAAGTAGGTGCTTTAAGTTCCAAAACACATTTCTCTTCTTTTTTTATACCTTGGTCACCTGGAGAAGGAGGAGCTTTTACCCGTTGCCTTGAAATTACCAAGTGACATTTTATTCCAGGAAGGCTCGAGTGCCAGCAAATCTAAGTAATACGCTTCCATGGTTTGCATGTCACAGTGACAGGGAGGTGCTGCCCACCCCAGCCCCCCATCTGTGAATAGAGACAAGTTTGAACAGGCCCTGCTTCTTTCTCCGTGGTTAAGCATTATCTTTTGTTCTTTGGGTTGGTCTTGCGTAACACCATCGCAAGCGTAAACTGGAAGCGCCCCCATTTAACTTTGGTCTGAGTCTGAGCCTTGAGGAAGAAGGGCCGGGGTTGTGGGGGTAGGGAGTTGGTAAGTTGTCCATAACCAGGCACACAAAGTGAAAATCCAGTCAACTTTAACTCCTCCCACCTAAATCCCCCCACCCCTAACGTTCCATCTGTTTTCTTTACTTTGAAATGGGAAGTTGGATTAGATGGAGAATCACCAGTGTTTTTCATAAAGAAGGTCTCTTTTCTATTCTCTGTGTGCATTGGGGAAGGTGTTGAACGCACCAGTGGTGGATTGGGGACCGTGGTTCTGCAGTAGATTCTCTGGCTTCTGTTAGAAGCGTGCAACCGGAGACCCTTGGGTCTCATGAAATCTCAGGTCTTTCAGTAGTCCTGTTTCTGAGTTTCAGAGCTTTGGCGATTTCTTGAAGTGTTGTGCCTCTGTGCTCTGGTAACAAATAGGTGGTGGGGTCTCCATTAACGATAGGCAGAGAAGTACCTAGAATGCTGGGGAGAGGTTATGCAGCGAAGCAGGAGGCAGGTGGGAAATGGCCATCTCACGAGAGAGTCCATTTGCCAGAGTAAGTTTGTTTGCTGGCTGACATCTGGGGCTTTGTGATGGTAAAGCTGAAGAACTATGTTTAATAATAGGATTGGAGAAGTACAGAGGTTAAATTATTACCACATGTTAGGAATGTGGAAGGTTGCTTGGATAAAAGAGAAAAGAAAGAAAAGAATCCAAGTAATGTTATCTAGGGTAGCCTAGTATTTTGTCTTCAAGTGGCTTCAAATTTTTTAGTGTATTTACGTTTACTGTTATAGCAATTTTTTAAAAATGGGCGAACGAAAACATAAAATCACCCCAATCCTGCTGCTTAAAATCAACTGGCCTAGTTTTCTGTAGTTTCTGAGAGTTCCAGGAGGTGATTTATGAATGAACATGGTCTCTTGGTGATGAGGTCCTTAGAAGCAAAAGGCCATCTTCCAAAGACACAAATTCTTTAGCCGCTATGAATCTTCTTCTTTTTCTTTTTAAAGTAAACTTCTTACTTTGGAATAATTTCAGATGTATAGAAAGGTTGCAAATATAATCAGAGACAAAGCCTCAAAGACAGGCCTCTGTTACCCCCTAGCAGGCCCGCTGTCTGACTAAGGTTATATATGGGCTCATAATGAACTTTAAAGTATTTTCCAGTGACCTTATGCTGGTCAACAGTATCTAAACTACCTTCCATTACATTTGTTAAAACCCAGAAACCAGTATTGGTATTTTACTACTAACTAAACTCCAGACTTTATTTGGATTTCACGAGTTCATTGTGGATCTTCTGTGTGTGAATTTCTTGAAGTTATTTTTAAAAGTTTGATCTTGTAAAAAAAAAAAAAAGCTTGCTATTGTTGGTGATACCTCTTTATTTATTTAAATGTTTTTTTCCATCTGAAAACAAAATATATATAATTTTTTCATTGTAGAAATTAGGAAAATATTGAAACACATAAAAAATAAAGTAAGATTAATTGTAGTTCCATCCCTGACTTAAAGCAAATGAAGTTTATTATAATAGTCTGCAGTATAGCTTTGAGTTTGCGCATTTTTCATATAATATTACCTTAGGAGAAATTTGTTTAATTAAACATCTTTAAATTGGGGCGCCTGGGTGGCTCAGTCGGTTGGGCGTCCAACTTCGGCTCAGGTCATGATCTCACGGCACGTGAGTTCGAGCCCCGTGTCGGGCTCTGTGCTGACAGCTCGGAGCCTGGAGCCTGCTTCGGATTCTGTGTCTCCCTCTCTCTCTGCCCCAACCCACTTGCATTCTGTCTCCATCTCTCTCAAAAATAAATAAATTAAAAAAAAATCTTTAAATCAAATGTGTAATTATTCATTCCCCTATTGGTAAACAGCCTTTAGGCTCTTTCTCATTTTGGCTACTGTAAGTTACATTCGATGTGAACAGTGTTATGTACATCTATCTGTTGCCACTACTCTGAAAATGTTCTCAGGATAAATTTCTAGGATTGGAATCGCTGATCAGGGGGCCTCCCTTGGTGTGTGTTGCCAAGTTACCATCCAGAAACATGGTACCAATTCATAGTCGCAAAGTATCCTTTGAGATACTCACTGTAGTTCGGTTTTACTAGCATGGAACAGCATAATTTCTCATCTTTCACAATTGGATAGGTGAAAGCTCGGATATCTTAATTATTTGAGTTTACATTTCTCTGTTACTAAAATTGACCAGATAAATATTCACCTATATTTTCTCAGCTTATATAAATTAACATTTTATATTTAATGTTTTGAATCATCATTGATTAGATTTACTGAATAGTAGGATATAAAGTTCTGCAAAGATTTTTTCTACGTAGTCAGTGTTCCCCAAAGCTATAAATGAATACTGCCTATCTTGTTTTCACTGAACTGTGATGTTATTTTTTTTTTATACGAGTGTCTCTATCTGGGGTCATTCATCTGTTCCAGTGGCTTCTCTTCATCTTTGGCCAGTACCATTATTATTTTACCTTTAGAATTCTTTTATTAAGAGCTTGGGAAAATTCCTTATCTTTTTATTCCAAAAATGTTTTAGCTTTTCCAGCCATTCCAGATGAACTTCGGAACATTTTTTTCCTTTTCAGTTTCCAAGTTCATTGGAATTGTTTTATAATTGCTAGTCTTCTCATACATGGCATGTTTCTATGGTCAGTCTTTTTAAAAAAGTCTCTATTTCTCAAGGTGATTTGTAATTTTCTTCAAGTCGATCCAACACGTTTCTTGTTAAAGTTATACTACGCTTTGTTGTTGTTGATGTTGTTGCTGTTATGAATGGAATCTTCATTTCCACATGTCTTCTGATTGGTTTTTATTGGTAGAAGTCACTACATACTTTGAACTTTATCTTTCTTTGTACCCCTTGTGCCTAGCTCCTTACCTGACACTGGTAAATGGTAAATGAATGTTTGGTGAAATGAATAATTAACTTTCATAAATTTACTTTGTTATCTGGTCACTGTTGAAGTCTCTTAATTCAATTAGCCTTTTCATTCGTAATCTTGGATTTTCTCAGTATGCTGTCATGTTCCATAAGTAACAGTTGTTTTGTCTTCTTTTGATATTTAAATGTTTTGTTTCATATCTTTTTGGAATGTCTATATCCCCCAAGTAATGCTGTTGACTCCTAGATATATATGCAAATTTGATGTGATGTGAGAGATTGTATGTGTAAAAGTATTTATATTTATATATCTGTTCTTACATATTGTAAAATTATATATTTTAATATATTTTATATTATACTTAGATTTATAATTTTAATCATGTAAATGATATATCCCTTTATTCTTCCATTTCTTTTTATCATGAGATTATTATCCTTTTTTTCGAGTTCATCTTTCTTTGTATCTGTTTGAAAACAGCAGCTCTTTAAGATTTAAGGATCCGTCCCATGGGAGTAGCTGGTTCGACTGACAATACCGTTAGCAGAGGGAGAGCAGCTATTGAGAGAGTTGAAGCTGTTGTGGGATTTAAACTCTGTGTGAGGCTGGAGATACTTACAAAATGGCAGAGGGAAGCTACTTAAGTGGCGTCTCAGTACATGTTGCGCTCAGGAAGACCAAGGCAGGGAGCAACGACAAGGTGTTTGAGTGACAGATAGAACATAGTGAATAGAGAATTTAACCACTTCTCACAAATGTGTTGTTTTATGCTTAAGCCAAACTAACTGTGAACTGATTTATTTAGGGTGAAACTGCTTTGACTTTTTTTTGGTGTTGGTTGTGTGAGTAAAGGATGTAAACACACACACACACACACACACACACACACAAAACCCAAGGGAAGTGACACAGACGATTTCATTGGACAATATTCATTAAAACAAATGAAATGTCATTTATAGCCTATGTCTGGCGTTCGAAGGGATAGCACTTGACGGGTTTAAGAGCCCCAGGTAGGTTCCATGATGGGCCGCAATGCACGTTTGTTTTAGGAAATGATAGGAGGAAAGGGATGATGCCAGTTCTTACCTTTGACCTTAGCAAATTTCTCATCAGCTAGCTGCCTTGAGCCAGCAGCGGTTAGTGGGGATCCCTAAGTCCGGCCCTCGTTTGGAAAATACATGACTACCGTGGTGGCTTCCTCAGCCAGGACTCACAACTTAAGTTTTGGTGGGAGCCATCAGACATCCCAAAACAACCAAAAGTGGCACTGCGAGAAAAATGCATGTAAGTTGTTCTCACACAGGATCCCCTATGGAGTCGTGGAAATATTTTATCTTAAACAAGATCTGGAGAGGCCCACTTTGTACCTGCCCATATGGGAACACAGGATGGCCTATTTCGTCTCGTCGGCAGTGACTGACTTCATACACACTGGTTTACATGTGCGCGGAAGCCCTTCAAAGGCTGATTAACTATCTAAAATGGAAGAAGCATTTTAAGAGGGTTTCTTACGTATTGGACTCCGGTATTAAATGGACTCCTACCTGCAGTGGGGTGTTTCTTTTTACGTAGGTTGCCAGTCAAACTGAAAGAGGCAAAATAATGGCAGAGTAAGGAAAAGAAGATATGAGAATGAACACAACCTATGGGCTTTAGAACTCCTCTAATCATGGGAACTCTCATTCAGGCCTACCCTGCTCCGTATGGGGCACATGGACAGATGCTCTGTGGTGACTTAAAGCTGAAAAGGAAGGTCCCTATTCCCGAGGCAGTTAACAAGCAGGGAACACTTCACCGTAACAAAGGGCAGAATTTGGTTTATAGTAAGAAATATCAAGTATTTTGGGAGTCCACAGAGGAACTGCAGAAATGGAAGAGGCGAAGGGTTGTTGAGCTTTTCATTCCAGAGATGGATTTGTGGAAGAAGTCCCTTCCGGGACAAGGGTACCTGCAGGGGCGGAGCCTGGGGGCCTGGAGGCGTTCAGCTGTGAGGCCACACCACCACATCCTTCGATGCCGCCTTTACTGTGTCGGTGGAGATGCCATGATTCGAACTGTGTTGAAAGACGACCATTTTGGCAGCAAATGCCCATGCATTTGGGGAAAGACTAACAACCCATTTGGGTTGCGTTTACACATTCTATC
>NW_024412430.1:15916773-15921807 GCF_014898765.1 Herpailurus yagouaroundi | reverse complement strand
ATTAGGGTCTTACTTAGTTACTCCTGTATTTCCACCCTTCTTCCCCTTGTGTATTCCTTCACTCCGGAAAAAATGCTCGCTGTCCACCGTCATACCCTTTGTGGGTACACAGCTCTGGGTACTTGTTAAAGCACCTTTACAAAATAGTCTATCTTACTTCCTATAAATACACTACAAAGTTAGTGGGGGTGGTTTTGTTCTTCTTTGATAGATACAGAACCTGAAAATTGCTTACTGTCAAAAGCTGGAAAGTGGTAAGTTCTGACCAGAATTTTGGTCTCCTGATTTCTTAAACAGATGTGGCTTCTTGCTTTTGTGCAGCACGTAATCCTGGGCAGAATGCTCAAGTTGTAGGCCACAATTATCTGTTCGCAGAGCGAGGGGACAGTGTTTGTGGGGTCTGAGGTCACACACCTACCAAGCAGTAGAATTCCTCTCACCCAGCATGCTTTGGACTGGTAATTGTTTAGATAATTGAAAACATTGGTTCAAGTGGGAAATCCTAAAGTTGCTATGTGTGTCTTCAGCCTGTTAGAGCAGTTTAAAGTATTTAAATGCATATTTATTTGCCAGTCTTTTGATGTAGGACCAAGGTCTTTTCTGTGAGTAAGGGCTGTCTTCTTGGGATTCCACCTCAATCATTTGTCTTGCATAACTCTTCTATAATTTAAAAGTATTGGTTTCTTTAATGCATAGTGAGAATGTAGACACATTTGTGAAGCGATCTTGAGTATAGACCCATTGTAGATTTTCCAGCTCCCACCTAAGAGCTTTGACAGATACTTAACTCACACCTAAGTTACCGGCCGTTATTTTTATTTTTTTATTTTTTTTTAATGTTTGTTTCTTTTTGAGAGAGACAGAGAGCAAGTGGGGGATGGGCAGAGAGAGAGGAAAACAAAGAATCTGAAGCAGGCTCTGAGCTGTCAGCACAGAGCCCAACGCAGGGCTCAAACTCAGGAATTGTGAGATCATGACCTGAGCTGAAGTTGGATGCTCAATCGACTGAGCCACTCAGGCACCCCTAGCAGCAGTTTTTAAAAAGTAGTCACCTTTTTTTTTTTTTTTTTTTTTTTTGGACTCTTTTCAGTGTTTCATAGAGAAACAACCTGCCTTCTTTTTTCTACTCGTTTTATATAATCTTTAATTAGAGTATGTAAATATAACCACATATAGGTCATAAACATGTCTGTCATAAATGGGTTTGAGAACAAACATAATGACTCTTGGTAAATATCCAGCGCCACTGGTGGGAGCTGAAGTAGCCTGGCATATTAGAAGGTAGGTTCCTGGCCAGAGCATTGACTATTCCATGGCGTACTTCAGGGAACGAATGGAAGGCACCAGTCATGGTGATGAGATGGTTCAGAGGGATTCAGCTACACTGTTACCTACAGCAGTTTATAAGCATCAAATAAGTTCAGAGTGCCCGTGGGTTGAGGTGGTCCAGAAAGATTTATGGATGGCTTAGAATGCTAGTTGGGGCTAGAAAAATGGCTAGGATCTAGGATGAGGAGTTTTGGGGTGTGTGTGTGTGTGTGTGTGAGAGAGAGAGAGAGAGAGAGAGAGAGAGAGGCGAAGAGTAACCAGGGAACCACCAGGTGTTCTCAGCCAAGGAAAGAAATCCACTTTCTTGGAATACAAAAAAGTGGATAGTCAGATAGACCAACTTCCTCTCTTCAAAATCCTCTTCTAAATGTTGCCTCATGAAGGAAATGTCCTCATATCATGTGGATTTGGTGAAGATTTTGATTTACCTCCTAATGCAGGTAAAATCGTTGTGGTAGTTAGATACTTAAGACAGTTATTCAGAGTGTCCCCGCCAGTGTAGACTGTACATAATCCATTCCAGACAGATCCATCCCTAGTTTAAGAAAACTGCCAGGGAGGCATTTATGATTTCCCTTAGCAATCCACTGTGATGCTCAGGCCATCTGTGGTAGCCCTTCACGTATCTAAAAATGATGACTAGCTCTGTCTTTCAGTGTCTAGGTTGGATTATCCCAAAGTGATAGAACCATCATGCCACACACTGTTTATTCTACATGCATGATGTAGAAAGAAGGACAAATTACAAAGCGTAGATTTCCCATCTACAGTTTCAAATCAGCCACAAAGGGTGTCAGTACTGTACTTACAGGTCTGTGATAGTGCTGTGTATGTGTGTGTGTGCATGTGTGAATGTGAATATGTGTCTAAGGCACTGTGTAAATATAACACACACACAAAGACACTCACATACATCCGTAGACAGCGTAGCTTTTGAGAGAGAGTTGGATTTAAACACAAGCACGGTCTTACAAGTGTAACTTGAATGTCAGAATGTCAGGGTTGTGTCTGCTGAGATCACCTGGCAGGAAGGGAACGTTGATTGTTTGATATCTTTTCACCTCAGTCACTGCTGGCAGATCCTTTCTGGCCACTTCTGACTCCTTCCTATGCCCTGGGCTGTCACAGATTGGATAAGATCTGACTCTCCTATCAGTTTGCTAAGCTCCTTCTATTAAATGGGTTTGCTGCTAAGAATGGATTAAAGTATTGGTCTCCTTTGGGTTCTTTATTTAAAAAAAAATTTTTTTTTTAATATTTGTTTATTTTTGAGAGAGATAGAGACAGAATGTGAGTGGGTTAGGAGCAGAGAGAGAGGGAGACCCAGAAGCAGAAGCGGCTCCAGGCTCCAAGCTGTCAGCACAGAGCCCGACGCGGGGCTCAAACTCATGAGCTGTGAGATCATGACCTGAGCCGAAGTCGGATGCTCAACCGACTGAGCCACCCAGGCGCCCCTGGGTTCTTTATTTTTAAGAGAGAATTCTTAGAGGTGGAAGGCCTTGAAGACAGAAGGTCTTGAAGACCAAAGGCCTGGAATCTCTAATGTGGAACCAGGTGGCTGCAGGGTCAGCCAGGGTGGTTTGTCTGAAACACACTGTCGTTTTACTGGTGTGCATGCAACGTGGGCTTTTCTGTATGTGGCTTATCAAGAGCAGTGCTGTCTAGTAGAAATGTAACATACAAGCCACACATAAGAGCTACACATGTAATGAAAAGTTTTTTAGTGGCCATGTTAAACAAAGTGAAAACAAATGGCATTAATTTTAATGATGTTTTATTTAACACATCCTATCTAAAATACTATGTTAACGTATAATCAATGTGAAAAGTTTGTTGAGATGTTTTACCTTTTTCATGTGTCGAGTCTTCGGTATTGGCGTGGACTTTGTACGGTGCATCTGCAGTCGGACTGGCCACATGGTAAGGGCTCCAGAGCTGCGGTTGGCTGGTGACTACACTGTTGGCTGGTGCAGGTGTAGAGAGTGCCCCTGGTGAGGACAGGAGCACGTCATCTCCGCGTGTGTTGGATCCCAGAAGAGACAGGGAGCCTGTTAGATGGCCGCCATCAGCCCGGCGATTCCATGGTATATATTGGTATGCCCAGTAAGTAGCTGGAGTCAGAGCATTTTGTGGAGCGTGGGGCTTTGGAATGCCACTGTGTGTTTGATTTCACCTCAAAGGGAGCAGACCGATCCCTGTGGAGCTCTAAATAAAGAGAAGTGTTCTTTAGAAAGAGAGATGTTGAGCAAAGGTATAGGATTTCCTGGAAAGTGGCCAAGTCTGAGCGAGTTTTCTATAGCTTGGTTGGTACACATTTTTTATTACTTCCTAGAGGTGCCCTAGAATGAGATGGTGAAAACCAGCGTGTGTCCCAGCGGGGACCGTAAGAGACACCCTGCTCCCGAGGCCGACCCGGTCAGAAGTTGTTTTCAGAGGGCCACCATGGATGGGCCTGTGTCCCCAGCAGCAAACTAGCCTTCCCCACTGCTCAGACCCCTGGGGTCCTCTGTCGCTTCCTTTGCATTGCTGAGGGACCCAGAGCCAAAGATAAATATGCTATACTTC
This sequence comes from Herpailurus yagouaroundi, assembly GCF_014898765.1. Classification (NCBI taxonomy): domain Eukaryota; kingdom Metazoa; phylum Chordata; class Mammalia; order Carnivora; family Felidae; genus Herpailurus; species Herpailurus yagouaroundi. The sequence goes on along the minus strand of NW_024412430.1, from coordinate 15,917,913 downwards.
CGCTCTAAGACTTAGGAAAAGAACATCAATGGTGTTTTTATATTAAAGCAGATGTGGCCGTATTATGAGTGTAACGCAAAATTGCCTTGCATTTTAAAACATAAAACACAAGTCTTGTAAAAAGGAGAACGGTGTCGGGGCACCCCACCATCTTTTTCCTTGGGCTTGGAGCTCATTTTGCCTTGCTCGTCAGGAATCCCTGCTGGCCCTGCCTCACCCACTTAACCCACCACGCTGGCACCGGTCTTGAGTTCAGTGCACCTTCACGTTCTGGAGTTGTACGAGAGGCAAACTCTGATGAGACCACAGTTATGAAGGGGGATTTTCTGGTGGTGGAGGGGGAGTTCATTTGAAATCAGTATTTTGAAAGAAAAGGACAAGAAATGCCTGTTAAGATGAATTTCAGTAAAAATTTAGTTTAATATATATGATCATATACATTATGTATGTGGACATATATGTATATTGTATATGTGGATATATATATTATATATGGATATGTATGTATTATATACATATACCTATATATGTGTATGCGTATGTATTTGTGTGTATACACACACATATTCTTTTCTTTTTGCTTTTTTAAATTTTTTAATGTTTTTATTTATTTTTGACAGAGAGAGAGACAGAGCATGAGCGTGGGAGGGGCAGAGAGAGAGGGAGACACAGAATCCGAAGCAGGCTCCAGGCTCTGAGCCGTCAGCACAGAGCCTGATGCGGGGCTCAGACCCACAGACCGCAAGATCATGACCTGAGCCAAAGTTGGACGCTCAACCGACTGAGCCACCCAGGCGCCCCGACATATTCTTTTCTTTAGAATGGCCCAAGTTCTCTTCCCCTGACCATGTATTGCTTTTATTTGAATATTTCTTGTAGTGAAATTTGATGAACCAGGGCTATATGATTTTGACAGTTGTTTTGTTCCCTCTAGGATTCCCACTTGTGTTTTATATCTTTTCAAATCTTTTTGCTTTACTCTGATTATAAAACTAATGTGTTCTGATTGTATGAAGATACAGTTACCTATTAGTGCTGTGATATTAGTGCCATCTTACAATCTTGTTTATGATGATTGCTATTTTTTTTTTTTGAGAGAGAGAGTATGAGCAAGCATGTGAGCAGGGGAGGGGCAGAGAG
>NW_024412430.1:15866967-15916763 GCF_014898765.1 Herpailurus yagouaroundi | reverse complement strand
GAGAGTATGAGCAAGCATGTGAGCAGGGGAGGGGCAGAGAGAGAGAGTATGAGCAAGCATATGAGCAGGGGAGGGGCAGAGAGAGAGAGAGAGGGAGAGTATGAGCAAGCATGTGGGCAGGGGAAGAGCAGAGAGAGAGAGAGAGAGAGAGAGAGAGAGAATCCTAACCAGGCTCCACACCCAGCATGGAGCCCATCAAGGGGCTTGATCTCAGTACTGTGAGACCATGACCTGAGCCGAAATCCAGAGTTGGACGCTTAACTGACTGAGCCACCCAGGTGCCCCTTCCTATTTAAAAAAAAAAAAAAATTCCGGAGGGAAAACCTTAGAAACAGAGGGTCAGAGTGATGCTTGAGATGACAAAGTAATCATAAAACATATAAAACTTACATCCTCTACTGACATACTATAATCTTATCTATCAATTAGAATTGGATTAGCAAAAACGGTCAAAGTTAAATGGTCATAAGTGTAATTCGGCATGAAAAAGAAACAGGCTAAGAAAAGTTACTTAGAGAGTAACATCATGCTGATGAATGAGGCAGGGGCTGTCACACCTGATCGTGGTGGAGTTCTGGTGGTTCAGAGTTAGGGAACTCATGACGCTCTTTGCTGACACTCCTGAAACCTGGCGATCATGGCAACAGCCCTCATTGCCATGGTTCTCTTTTTCACTGTGCTGGGGAATAGCCTGTCAATACTGTTTAATCGGCCGTTGGTATAGTCGAGTGGAAACCTATCTAATATGCTAGATATAGTGTAATAAGAGAAGGGGAACAGGCAATAGAAAGCCAAAGAAAACCTTTAGGTTATTTTTTGGTAATGCCGTCTGAAAAGGAAAGGATGGAATCTAATGATTATCAGATCCCCTGAAGTCCAGGCCTTCTGTTCTATTGAATTTAAGGGAAGATAGCCCGAGTGTAACACTTCTCAGCCTTGATGCCAGGGTCTCAGTGACTGTCACTTGTTGGGAGGGTTGGCCCAGATGTTTTCTCCTCGGTGGTGAAAAGTGCTGGAGTTGGCTCCCAGCCCCCGAGGAATGACACAGAGCCCATAGGCTAGCTCTGCATGGGAATGCAGAAGTTGGAGAACTTCATCTTCCCCGGGCACAGAGGAGAAGAGGCTGCGACTCTGTGGTGAGAGAGAACAACTGCCTAATAATTTGTTTTGAACTGGCTTCCTCATGGGGAAGAAGAATTCGCAGTGGAGGCAGCACTCCTCACGGCATTTGCAATGTGTCTCTCTCTGCTGGTCATTTCAAACCTCTGAACCCCAGGGAAAGCCTGACTCACAGACTGTTTTGGGGCGTGAGTGCTTAAGGGTTTAATTAAAGAAAGCCGACTCTGGAAGAAAGATGTCAAGTGGGCACACAATGCAGCGGGTAGGAGGTGCCTGACTCACAAGGAATGGCACACGGGGAGAACGCTCCTTCAGGAAATTGTCCATTTCCCTGCGCCAGGAACTGAGAACACGGGTGGCACGTTTATCGTGCTGCCCGCAAATGCTTACGGTCTCTGGATGTTTCATAGAGGCCTTCTGAGTTCAGGTAGCACTGCAGGATGAGGGAATTTTTGGTGCTCGGGTTTTGTTTTTGGTTTTTGATTGTAAACTGGTAGATCTAGGTGTATTTCAGGAAGAAAGTTAGAATGTTGGGGGAGATTAACATCTTCTTTCATGTGAATAGGCTCTCTCATTCTCAAATCAGAAAAATATTCACATTCATACTTGGCTTCCTAGCAAAGTAACAGTTCTCTCTCTTCATGTGTCAGTTCCATGCTGGCAGAGGTCGGGGATGGGGGGAGGGATAGACACTGAGCATGTGTGAAGGGATCACCTCCCTCCCTGTGGTCTTCCTGTAGCCACATTGTGTCACATTGGCTCTTAGAAAGCTCTGTGGGGGAATCAGCTTCATGAGAGGCAGGCAGAGGAGTCCCCAGTTCCTTTCCCCGGGCTACACTGTGTCGGGGCTATAGAAATAAGACAGGGCAGCAACAGGAATTCCTGGGGAATATTCTTCTGGAGCGTTCTCAGGAAGAAATTCTGGACAATAACTGGTCAAAGGTAGAATAAAGAGAGCACGTGAGAGACCCAGCCTGCCCATGTGAAACCTGCTGGGCTAGGACATTAACGAAGGAAGGGGAAGTTATTTAAAACCACACTGCAGCGCTGGAGTAGCTGGGGACTAGAAAAGAGAAAATATGCTTCCAGTGTTTCCAAAAACAGGAAGAGAGAAATGAACCTGCCAGTTGTTACTCTCTTAATTTAATCTCATGGGAAGCAGTGAAAAAAGTACTGCGGGGGCGCCTGGGTGGCGCAGTCGGTTAAGCGTCCGACTTCAGCCAGGTCACGATCTCGCGGTCCGTGAGTTCAAGCCCCGCGTCGGGCTCTGTGCTGACGGCTCAGAGCCTGGAGCCTGTTTCCGATTCTGTGTCTCCCTCTCTCTCTGCCCCTCCCCTGTTCATGCTCTGTCTCTCTCTGTCCCAAAAATAAATAAATGTTGGAAAAAAAAATTAAAAAAAAAAAGTACTGCAAAACAAAAGACGTGTCTTACAAGAGGGTTAATCAAGTCATGAGAATCAACAACTTGATAAACCCTGTTAAAAAACTTAACCTTTATGAAGTTGGGGATAAAAAAGCTAACAGAATTTGATAATGAAAGTGCTACATTAAAATAACTACTTGAGGTTTGAAAAAATAATTAATCCGGGCTGAGAAAGATCCCACTTAGAGGTTTTCAGCTTTGCCTGGGGCTTTACCAATGAGCTTGATATAGAAGTATCTTCAGGCTGTAACTTGAAACTATTTTTGTTTTGTTTGTTTGTTTTGCATATTTACTTTTAAAATAACTGTAGTCATGGTATAGACTTAATGCTATATTCTGTTTGTTTTTTTGTTTGTTTGTTTTTGTTTTTTATTTTTAGTTAATGTAAAATTGCCCTGAGTGGTTAGTCATTCTTTGTATTTCATAATTTTTATGACTGTGTAATATTCCACCCAGAGACCCCTTGTGTTAGATATTCAGGTTATTTCAAAAGGCATCTCTGCTCTTATAAATAATCTGCAAACATCTCTGCAGAATACACTTTTTCCCCCGAGTTTGGACGATTTCCTTAAAATTGTTTTTAAATAGGATGAGTGAAGGAAACGAATATCTTGCTGACTCTTTATCCTTTTTGTCAAATTGCTTTCTAAAACCTCTCCACGATTTTCACATGGTGCAGAAAACGTGGATGTGGCCACTTGTGCCTCATGGGGTTATGCTGCGTGAAGGATTCCCTAGATTTAATGGAACTGGAAATGACTCTCACCAGAGGTGCTGGTGAGTCATCTCCCAAGGGAATCCTGGTCTCAAAAAATATTTTTAATGAATTGCTATAAAGAAAAGAAAGAAAAGCAACCACCGATTGGAACTTTAGATCGCCTCCGATGGAAGGATTTCTTATTTCAGGTTTACGTTGTCTCCCGGAACGTGGGTCTACCCCATTCAAGTGGCCCCCAAACTAGGAAGCAAAAAAAAAAAAAATCAATACATTGAATTTTGTTCCCCATAAGATAGCACCTAAAATTGCCTCACACGTAGCGGGGCTCAATAATATTTGTGAGTAAATGAAATGCCGTGGGAACCTTGTCATTGAAAGTAGCCCTGAAGTGAATGTTTTTTGATCATGTGGTGGCAATTAGGCTGTTCTGCTTGAAATTTCAGATGTTTTTCCACCCAGGTTTTCTTAAAATGAGGTATGCTTCTACAGTTCGGTGCTACAGCCAATATTTGCAAATAACTGTAACAAAAAACTGTTTAAACATGAAAACAAATATTCAGTCTGTCACATCCCAACCCATGTGGAAAGGGAAATACTTGCCGAAAGTGGGACTTCTTAATATTAGAAATTGTTCGGTTGGAGCAGGAACTTTTTAAAAACTCACAACTTTAATAAGTGAAAGAGACGTGGTGATGTAAAACCACAGACATGTTTAGCACATGAGATCATTCAGCCTCCTTCTCACCTTCAAAACAAAAGGTTTTCCTTTCTCTCTGGTTTTTGCTTTTTTTCTTTCTTTCCCCAGTCTCTCTCTCTCTCTCTCTCTCTTTTACAACCGCGTCAAGTTTTCCTGGCTGCGGCCAGGGAGCAGCGCTCCAGCTATTAAGCTGTGTGAGAACAGTGAACTTGGTCAGCAAGGATCATTTGTCTCCAGTTGTCAACAAAGGTTTGTTTTACTGGGAACAATGACTGCGCAGCTTTGTGGAGAGTGTTGTGTGCAAAAGCGTTAATCAGTAAGCAGCTTGAGCCACACTCAAAATCTCTTTTACATGGTTATTTTGCTCTTGAGGGGTGATTGTTGTCTCTGTCCGTTGGCACCATCTGAAAAAGAAGTTCATCAGTATGCCGGGATGCTCTCTGCGCAGAAAGCTTGACTCAGTCCTCTGTTCCTTTCTTTGCTTCTCTTTAATCTGTTTTCGCCAGCCCACAGCCCCGCCACTGTTGACGGTCAAGTACAGCCAAGTGATTAAGCGATAATGATCTTGGTTTGCATCTGAGATGACAGAGATTTCTAGCCATGGGGACACTCCAGTGCCCTGGACTGGAGTGCCCTTTTCACACACTCACACACAGCCCTCACACTCACAGAGGACCTTGATTCCGAGAAGCACAGAAAGGACGGCTGTTGGCCGTTAGAAAGGGTGCTCGCCCAGAGCCAGTAGGAGGAACTGGGGGTGAATGAATTCTTCTGCTCTGTTTGGCACCGACCGAAAGGACCGAATCACTACAAGAAGCGTCCTGAGCTCACTCCCAGCACGGCTGAATCACCCAGAGCAAGTGGAAAGACGTGGAGCTTGATGAAAGTTTCGATTTGAGTCCTAAGCTGTGGTGCACGTGCCAGCCTTCTCCCTGGACCCGCGTTCTGGGAGACCCGCCCCAACCCTGCCCACTTAGGGCCCCCCCTCGTCACGTTTTTATGACGTCCATTGGGGTGCAGCTTTCACGCCTCGCTGAGGCGGACCAGGCTGACACCAGGGAGGGTCCGGAGGGGCATAGTTTCCAGTCCTTTCAGCTTTCGAGAGCCTTGTGAGGGGTGAAGAGGGCATTGCCTGAGAGCTTGGACCTGGGCGTCTAAAAGTCAGAGGGAGCAGTGTCCTAATTTTGACATAGTCTCTCTATAGGCGTATGAACTCGAGCAAGCCAGTTAATCTCTCAACATTAAGAATGGGTATATAAATAATAGGTTAACACGATAAGAGCTTAACGTGAATTGAACACTCACAGTATACTAGGTACTGTGCTTACACACGTTTCATGTGCTATCTCTTGAAATCCTCGTGACAGTACGCTGAGGTACATCCTATTATATTGTTATTTTACAAACGAGGAAACCGAGACCCAGAGAGGTTACAAATAATCTTGTAGGTGACACGGTGGGTACGCAGCAGTCGAACAACTCTATCTCTTGAGCCACATTTATTCCAGCAGACCATCCTGCCTCTCCCGAAGTGCCCTGCCTGGTGTGATGTCTGGTATACCAGGATTTCTGCTTCTGGAAGATTGAATAGATGAGATTGAGACGGTTGACCAAGGAGCTCTCCCAGATTTTGGATTCATGCTCACTTCTAACCTTTAATGGTTGGGGAGCAGGGGTCGGCGGGAGGGTGGGGGGGCGGAGGATAGATCTCTGAGAACTAGCATTCTAACTAATCACTGGTCAAAGTCGTTTCCGGCAAGTGGTTTAGGGGTGATGAAGAACTGGAAAGGCTACAAAAGGCTGAGGCATTCCTTAGACAGACTTCCCTCCAGGAGGGTCTATGAAGTAATAATAGGAGTGATAATACAGGAAAACCCATGCGGGGGTCTAGGGAGTCACTTTAGTCAAAGGTCTTTGAGTGCAGAGACTGAGGTTGGTGCGGAGACTGAGGTGCTGAGACTAGAGTTCCGTTGGTGCAGCTGAACTCTAGCCATCACAAGAAGTCCTGGAGTGTGAGTCTTTGGAAGTGCCCCTTGGAACATAGTCTAAGCCCTGAAGACTTCACTTTCCTTAAGCAGAGCTTCCCTTAGCCAAGGCTGGAGGGAGTTGAAGGTTTTAGACTCCTTAAGAAAGGCAAACCTGGGATAGTACCTAAGTAGGAGGGGGAAGTCCTGCTGTAAACATAGGCTTTTTGGGAGGAGACCTGTCTAGCGCCCAGATCCGGGGTTTCTGTGGTAATAGCGGCCAGCTGTAACTTCTGGGTGTTGGACTGGAGATTGTCACGAGAGAAACAGTAGTTAACCAAGAGGATCAGGGAGTCATCTTGTCTCCCAGTGTTAAAGATGGAAGATAATTTGGGAACACGCTCTCTTTGAAAAAGCACATCAGCAGTGTAATTATACCATTGGTACCAAAATTATGGAACTGGCCATTGGGACTCATCCTTTTTGTTAATATAGAGATTACTGTCATGCGGTGATCTTGGAAGCAGAGTTGTGATGATTAGAGTAGAAAAGAAATGGTCTCAAACACAAAAGCATTTTGCTTACACACTGATGGCACTGAGGTATATTAGGATCGACAGTCTACTCTTTGGTAGGGTCACGGTGTCCTGGGTAATTTTAACCTATCACTCACTGACATCTTAGTGTCAGATGTTTACACATGACTTCGTATATGGAAGTAATAGAAGAAAAAAAAAGAGAACAGGAATAATACAGATGGTCTCCTAATTTTAGATGTCCTTTCTAGTTCTTCCAACTTCTTTATCTTTATTATGGCTTCTTCCAGAAACCTCTGTTGATGACATTGATGATAGTGGCTATTATTTTATAGTATTCTACTCGTTATCAGTCCCTATGTAACATTCAGAAATTTTCTTGGATTTTAACTCCTGAACAAACCAAATAAGTTGGAGATTATTATCTATATTGTAGTTAGCACATGGAGATCCAGAGAAGTTATCTAATTGCTTAAAGTTACACAGCTAGTGGCAGAGTGAGGGCAGGAAACTCAGAAAATATAGTGCTAAAGTTAGACTCCTTTATTTCATCTTTAAAAACTCTTTTAATTGAAAAAATTGTTTTTATTTTGAGAGAGAGAGAGAGCATGAGTGGGGAATAGGGGGAGAGAGAGAGAGAGAGAGAGAGAGAATATTTTAAGCAGGTCCCATGCTCAGTGCAGAGCCGACTCAGGGCCCGATCCCACCACCCTGGCCCTGGGATCATGACCAAAACAAAATCAAGTAGGACCCACAACTGACTTAGCCACCCAGGCTCCCCTTCTTTGTTTCATTTTTAAACATTTTTTTGAAATATAAAACAGTGAATTAAAAAACAAATTAATATCAATCTTTTAAAAAAGCTAAAGATTTAAAGAAATTGTTTCAACATCTTAATTTCTGGTAACTAGAAAAAAGAGAAGTATTGTTTGGGCAAACTAACTTTTGTAGACCAGAGAAAGGGAAGGGCTTTAACAGGAGCATGATGACAACCAGAAGGCCTTCATTGGCCTGGTAGATGTCACTGTTCTAGATCCCATGCCTTCTGTTAGGTTCCTTTGCAGTATATACTTTAATAGTATTTCCCATGAGGGTCTGTGAGCAGGAGTATCTGTTCACATTTATACTTCCTGGGAGTCTCTATGAATGATAAAATCTTGATCTGTCATTGTCTGAAAATATCTTGTTTTGGCTGACTGATTAAATGATAGTTTAGTTGGGCATAAAATTCTAGATTGTCAGCAATTTTACTTAGTATTTTGAAGATTTTAGCATTATTGGCCTCTATTTTGCTTTTCAAGTTTGCTAACCATCTAATTTGTTCCTTTAAGAGTTTTGCTTTATTCTGATGTTTTTCTGTTATGTCAGTGTGATACAGGTGCAGATTTATCTTTATTTGTCCTGTTCATGCATTCACTCTGAGGATTTGCTTCTGAAATTGTGGGTGATCTCTCCAAATACCCCATCTTTGTAATTCCCTCCATTCTTTTTTTTTTTTTTTCTGGAATTGTTGTTCGATGTGTAACAGAGCCTCTTTATCTTCTGAATCTCCTAATTGAATCTTAATATTTTAAAGAAAGATAAGTTTTCCCCTTGTTCTTCCTTGTAGGTGAAGTAAAGTAATACCTCCTAGTTCACTGTTGTTTTTGGGTGTGTTACATATAGATTTTACCTCATCTGTTGAATTTTTCTAGTTCAGTGAGTATACTTACACTCTCCAAGACTTTTAATTGCTTTTTAAAATGTCTGCCTGTTCGCATTCTCCTTTTTGTTCAAGAATGCTTATGCATTTTTGATGGATATTGCTTCTTTCTTTTTCTTCTTAATCATCCTAAGCCTATTTGTTTTACACTTTGACTGTTCTATGAAATTACTTTCATTTGGGCCGAATTCATAACTGGATGGTTGATTTGACTTTCTCAGAATTAGATCCTTTTATATGTTTGGAATTCGATTTTGTGGTTTCCTTTAGAATGGGAGGGATTTTTGCTTTTTTGTATTTTTTCGGTCTCTCATTCTCCTTCCTTGACTAATGCTTCTGTGGTTTTGCGGCTGCCTTCACCTGGTGCCTCGGGCCCTGTCCGTGACCGAGTATTATATGGCGGTGATGCTGGCTCTGTGATGGTTTGGGGAACATCATGGATTCACACGGCAAGCAGGCAAAATGACTCAATTTCTCTCCAAAGATTTCCTCATGGCTACTGATAAAACTGGAGCCTCCGGCAGCAGATGTTCTGTTGTTTCGTGTAGCTTACTTTCACAAAAGTGTGGGTACTTGCATACTTGCAGAGGAGAGCTGCAGGCAGTAAGCTGGGCCCATCTCCCTCTAGCCCGTGGCAGTCAGATCTGCCCCCTGCCTCCCCCGCCTCCAAAGTCCAGTTCTTTCTGTGCCGTCTCTGGCTTGGAAGTCATGCATTTCTTTAATCCCAGCCCCTTTTTATTTCTTTCTTTCTCTCCAACCCCCTTTCCTCTCCTTTCCTCTCCCCTCCCCTCCCCTCCCCTCCCTTCTCCTCTCCTCTCCCAGTCAGTGGAGATTTACCCAATAATACCTTATGGATTTTCTTTTTTAAAAACTAGATTTCAAAATGTGAGATACATATTTGGATCGGAGGCCCTGTTTCAGTGCTTGGAGCTGCAGGGCTGAGCTGACCTGCCGTGCCCCATGCTCACTTTGCCAGCTTGCCTGTCTCACGGTAGTTTTCCCAGGAATGCCGGGTACTGTTGTATTGCGGCCTGCCTGTGCCTCCTTCCTTCTCTTGCAGAACTGCTTCAGAAATTAAGGGATTTACTTTCTTCCTGGTATTACCTCGATTGGGCAAATATTCAGAATACATTTCAAGACTCCACCTTCAGTGTAAATGTCAGTATTATCTCGAGTTAAGGAGAACAGTATTAAGAAATAAGTAAGTTTACAGAAATTATTCTCCAGAACCAGTTTTCAGCAGATGTGACATTTGATAGGCTGTGTACCCAAGCACAAACTTCCACCTAGCTCTCACGTGTGTCGTTAGGAAATAGCTGAAAAAGCTTCACGAGTGTTAGGGTTGTCTTTCTTTTTCTCTGAAATAAGAAACAGCATTGTGGTACAGACTTTGATCTATATCGACGCTTCTCAAAAAAGCAAATGTTAATAAAACTGCAAGTAACTTATTGTTTTCACATCTTAATACATTCAAAGAACCAGAAACTGTCCCTACTTCAGGACACTTTTTCAGGGTGTAAAGGGTGCTACTGTGCTATAGACAACTTCTCCAGACCCCCAGAAAGGCTTTTTGGGCCCACTGTAACTTTTTTGTCATGCTAGCAGCTAGTGCTCTTCTGCTCAGATCCTCGCCTCTGGGGACTGACTGGTCCTGGTAACCTCCCTAGCTTAGATCTGTTTTGAAATGCCCTCTCTACACACAACAGCTTAACGTCAACTTTTGTTGTTTTCAGAATTATCATTTACTTATTTTTAGTTGTTTTTGAAAAAGCCTTTTGCAAAGATATCATGTATACAAGGAAAAATTTCCACACCAGGCATGTTCTGTAAAAGCACGTCTCTTCCCCCAGTTCGGTTTCACTCCCTCAGGCCTCCCCCAGGGAGGGCCACTGCCGCTATTGTCTCGTGCACCGGGGCTGAGGTGACCCAGGCCTGCACGTGCACGTTCCCTTTCCGTAAAAGCGAACAGTCACATGTCACACACACCGTTCAGAGCCTGGTCTTTGATGTCAAACAGCTTGCTTTGGAGCTCCTCCTCGGTCAGCATATATAAAGCTGTCTGATGATTTTTCACATGGAAACTGTTAACTATTGCTCAAAAAATCTTCTTGTCCTGAACAGAGCATTATGTGGGAGCTGTGAATGTCCACTGTGGGTTTGTTGTATTTTAAAGCAGCGTGGACTTTCTTGATGTGGTTCTCCTGACAGGTGGATTTTGAACTTCATGCTCGAGGCGACAGCAGAGCGAGAGCTTCTCCGTCGGGCTGTCAGTTACCAAGTCGCCTTTCAGTTCTGTGTTTCCAACAATAGGTGGCACCAGCAATTTCTCAATTTGGGCTGTATGTAGATGTGAAGCATCATTATTTTGACCATTTTTCATTTCCTATCGTTGTGTTCACAGATTATTAAGAACAAAGATGTGTTTACCTGAAGGCCGAGGGGCTTGCGCAAGCAGGCGTAGGAATGTGGGGGTTAGGAAGCGCCTTGCGGAAAGGTGCCTGGCGTTCCATGCTACCCCCCTCTCCTTGCCCCCTGCTCGTGGCAGGCATTCGGTGAGACCAGACAGTGAGTGAATGTGTGTGACTTCGCTGACTATGAATGTGAGTTCGTGTGTACAAAATACATCTTTGTACGTGAATGTTTTGGAGGTTGATGGTGCTGGAACTTGGCCCATGGCCACACTGAGGAGTTGCACATCCTCATGGCATACCCTATCCCCTCTGAGTTTCATCCCTGTCTCAGCCCCTCCTGCGGCCCCGGGTGCTCTGTCTGTCGTGCCCAGAATGTCCCACCAGCTTTTAAAACACAGCATTTAAAAAATTGAAGTTCTCTCCTAATTCCCCAGGGAGCGGTCCCCTTTTCCTTTTAATTGCCGCCTTAGATTCCCTCCACCAATTTCTCATTCAGCCTTTTGTCTTTCAGAAAATGTTCTTTATTTTTGTTCCCTGGCAATACAAGGCTTTGGTCACTTTATAACTGTGTAATTCTCCTGCCCACTCCCCTTCTGTTCTTGTTAAGAATAGGAAGAATAATCCTGCTGGCTGCAGGATGGAAAAATGATAGAGGGGCCTTACCGAGGTTTTCTAAGTTAAACCTGTACTGATCCCAACAAACGATGTGGTCTGGTCCAGTCGTGCCACACATTCCGATGTCACTGTCCCTTTGCCGACATCCCTGGGGTCCAGGGGAAACCTTTGACGAAATGAAGGAGGTCTAGGACCCCTAACAGTGTGTTTTTCCATTGAATCTGCATCGCATCTCCTTTTGTTTTTTTTTTCCCTTCCTGAAGGGAATTCAGAACTGCGTAGCCTTCACTAAGATCAGGCTTTGGTTTCATCCCACGATGAACACCTGTCGGTTTCTGTCTTCATGGAACCTTTTGATCTTGTAGAAGTTCCAGATAGGCTTGTATCTTTCTGCCAAGACTTTACAGATTCCTCAGTTCCTGAATCTTCCTTTGTCTTCTGTAAATCAGCATTGACTCTTAGAGATACTGGCTTTTTCAGATATCATTCAGGTATTTCAGCGGATGGTTCGAGTGACTCTCTCCGTCAGTAGTATGAAATTCCCATGGGAACCCCAGAGCACGCATTCAGAATTATGAGTGTTCTTTGTGCCCAAAGCTCTGCACTGATCTGCCCCATATCTTGCCATTGCCCTAGGACAGGGATCCATACCAAAGACGCCAGTACAATCCTGGAGTCACCCCCTCCTCCACAAATCCTGCTTTAAAACCTCTAGTAGCTCATCCTGTCTTTCCATTTAAGACTGTCATTATGTGGGCCTAACTTCCTAGCTTTTTTCCCTTTGTAACATAACATGACCCAGAACTATCCTTGGGAGTCCGGCAAACTCAGCCCTGTCTTTCAGGGAGCAGGAAAGGTCACCTGCCTCAGAGAAGAATACCCAAGAAAGGGAGGAAGAGAAACCTAGAGGTGCTTGGTGAGGTTGCTGGCTGTCGTAGAGCTCGCTGTCCCCTTCCGCGCCTCTCCTTATCGGCAGAGCAAAGGGACAGAGCTCCTGTGCTGTCTTTCTGCAGATCGGTCCCCACACCAGGCTTCCTAATTGTGTGGTAGGACTTTTGTTTTTCTTCCAAGGATGCTCCTAATGCGTATTCTCACCAGATTTGTGCGAGGTGTGTGTGTGTGTGTGTCTCCAGGATCGGCTGTGTTCCTCTTAGGCATGAATAATTCTGATTCCCATTACAAGTGGGTGGGTTAATACTCTGGGAATTTACTTCGAACTCATTCATACTAAGAGTCACTACTTCTTGAGGTCTTGCAATAGCCTGACATTGGGCACCCATTGTCTTTTTAGTCCTGATCAACAACTCTGTGAAGTAAATACTGTGGCTCCTGCCCCGTTTTGGAATGGAGGAAATCAAGGTCCCGGAAAGTTAAGTAACTTGCCCAAGGTTATACAGATACGACGAAGTAGCAAGAAGTCCACTTGGCTGTCTCCTTCATACCTTGCTAACTCCACACTTGGAGGTAATGCTGTAAAGGGCTGTTTCGGAAAGAAACAGGAAGCCACGTTGCTCTCCTGTCCTTGCCGAACTCTTTCTTACCATTCACTTGCCCTTAGCCACAGGCTGCTTGCGATCCGGAGTTTGAGCCCAGGCATAGCACCCTCTAGGGAAGAACTACTGTTTATGGTTGAGTTTTGTAAGTTGTCTCTGTTGGTAATTTTTTTTTTTAATTTTTTTTTTCCAACGTTTATTTATTTTTGGGACAGAGAGAGACAGAGCATGAACGGGGGAGGGGCAGAGAGAGAAGGAGACACAGAATCGGAAACAGGCTCCAGGCTCGGAGCCATCAGCCCAGAGCCCGACGCGGGGCTCGAACTCACGGACCGCGAGATCGTGACCTGGCTGAAGTCGGACGCTTAACCGACTGCGCCACCCAGGCGCCCCCCTCTGTTGGTAATTTTTAAATTTATCTTGATGACTGCGCGCAAAGCACTGAGCGTGCGGTTGTTACAAACGCATATATGGTCCTGTCTCCATAGAATTTTATAGATTAGTTGGGGACCGTTCATGCTATCTGTAGATAAAAAATAAACACGTAAGAGGCCAACTTACTTTTCTTCATTCTTACCGTCAAAACGTTGGAAAGCAGAATGAACTTGAGCACCCACTGCCAGATCTGTTGGGAAAAGACACGTGTATGAATACATTGTCTCAGAGTTAGGAATTAGTAATTCAAACCAGTATATGTTTGAAGTTGATTAAAGGAAAATAGTCAGATTCCAGAATAATGATTTAAATGTGCTGGAACATTACCCATTACCCACACATTATATAAATATATTTTAGAATCCTGGCCAATTGTTAAAGCAATACTGTTTCAGGTAGGTGGTGCTAATAGGTATTCACGCAGTCATAGAATGTGGCCTTTAAAGACGTGTGACCTTCTCCTTCCTCATTTCCCCGAAGAAGTTAAAACTCAGAGAAGCTGCATGTGCAGTGTTCCCTTCCTCCCCAAATTGAGGACTCGTAGGATACATCGACTCTGGTTTATTCAAGGTCCCAGGAGTTCAAGTTGTCAACATCTCACCCTTCTCATACATTAGCAATGTCAGTGGCTTGGAAATTAACATGATGTGAACTTCATGATTCTTTCCCTTAGATGTGGCTGAAGTAGTGTGAGCTCATCATCGAGAAGCAGTTAGCTCTTGTCTCCAGCCTGCGTTGTCTAAGGCTCATCTGCTACTCTTACTACCCGGCTTTACTAGTTCTAGTGACTCAAGAGGCAGTTTTACTCTGTGACTACGTTAGCAGACCACATTAAAGCCTCCGTGTTCCCTGCTAGGTTGCAGGAATGAGTTTTCTTAATGCCATCACTGAATTCCAATGGAGGAAATAAATTACTCATGCATTTTCTAATGGCTGAGAAATTTTCCAGAGTCTTGGCTGTCTCGTTCTCATCGTGCCCAGGTTCCATTACCAAAGAGTAATTGATGTGATTTTGACGAGCAGGCTGATACTGCTTACAAAACCAACTAAACAAAACATCTGAGTCATACATCCCAGGACAGGATTTCACAGTAAACTATAGAAGAGACAAAAGTTTATAGTTATGGGCAAAAATGCTAGGCTTGGAGGAAAAAAAAAAAAAAAAACCCTGTGGTCTTGCTTTATTAGCTTACTGACTTTGTCCATGTGGGCGAGCTACTTAACCTCACTGAGGCTGTTTTCCTCATCTGTAAACATGAAGATAGTCATAATAGTATCTGCTGTACCTACCTCGTATGGTTGTTGAGAAAATCACATGAGATAAAGGCTCACTAGAAAAATATCTGTGAAGATCTGTGTCAATGTGAGGGCTTAAAAATATTGCAGTAATGATAAGGCAACTCAAAGTGACAATTGTGCTCTAATTCTTGGCATACAATTATGTGTGAGAGAACATTACATGGGCGCTTGGATGCTTTCATGTGTTGGTATAGTGACAGTGTTCCGTGTTTGAGAAGTGGAAGTCACTGAAGGAACGAATTTGCTGTTCAGCATTGACATCAGTAAATGAAAATAGCTTGAAATATCTCCTTTGTTTCAAAAATGGTTAAAAGCAGCTTTTGAAGATTTAAGCTATAGAAAAAGATGGAAAGACATGGTAAGTGAGGAATGGGGAGAAGGGAAAGTGGGATGAAGCAAAGGGTTAAGGTAGGACCCAAAATGCGTCGCACGAGGCCCTGTGCCGTTTGTTAGAGATGAGTCAGAGATTGGGGTCTGAGTTTTCCTGGAGGCAGGGCAGTGAGGGAAACACAGCCCGCAGTGTGAATCATGGTGCCCTCAAGGTTAAATAGTGAAGCAGGGCTATTTCTAATAATGAGACACTAGACAGTGATTTTTCCCAGAATCCTCATAAAGAGCGTGGTGCGTGAGGAACGGCATCCTGCAAGACGTCTTGATGATAAACGTTTTTTGAAATTCTTACCAGTGTGACTGCCAGATGGAACACGGACAAATTCATGGTCTGGTACCATGCTTTTAGTTGCTTGGTTATGATCATGACTGAATGTATGTTAGGACTAGAAGTAAATCTCTGAGACCACCTTGGTGCCCCCCTTTTGGCTTGTGGGTTCGGGACCAGTGTCCTGAAGGAGGCGAGTGTCGGCTCAGCATCCCGTGTGCTTTGATCAGTTCAGGGAGCTCCGAGTCAAAGTAGTTTGCTCTGAGACCCTTCTTTGTGATGGTGGGAACTTTCCTTGCCTTGCTATAAATACCATTTGGTACTTTGAACATGCGTCCGGTTGTGAGCTTAGCAGTTTACTTTGGCGGTTTTTTTCTGGCTGTTTGTTGAAGTGTAGAAGCTATGGGACTCGACGGTGTCTTCCTCTATTGCTTATTTTGTTTTGTTTCCACTGTGGGAGTTACTGATCAGCCTGACAGATCGGATCAGGAATTTAGAGAGAATAGGTCTCAATATGTAAAGTTTCTAAAACTTGCCATTGTACCACCTGGGAAACCCATCCTCATAAGGCATCCTCAGGACTGTTGTCAAAGACATGACCAGAAAATGTAGAAAAGCATCAGTATTTTAAGAAAATTAAGATCAAACCCCAAATCTTAATTTCGGAACATAGCTGGAGTTTAAAAACATTGGCTAAAAGCCTAAGGGAGTTTTAGGTTGGCTTCTTTGGTGAGCGTATTTGCGCACGTTCATGGAAAGTTCTCATGTGAGTAGCAATTGTTCAAGAGGTTCCTGTGGGTGTTGTAGGGGCCGATTAAAAAAACTTCTTTCATCAAGGAACCATGAGATCAGCCATGGGAATTCAAGGGGCCCAGGTACTAGAGAAAATAAAGTTGGGCCTCCAAAAGGATCAGTCAGTGGGCTTGGGGATTTTAGAGGAATTTGATTCTTTATGGTCAGTTTGTGGGGCAATTTGCTTGTGTCATTGAGAGAGGCGTGCTTATGAACTTTTGACCTGAGGGTGGTGATTCATGGGCAATAAACTCAGGAAGCAGTGATAGAAGTCATCTGTCATTATCTGTCTCCCCTACAAGGTTAAATGACTTTACCAAAGTCACAAAGTAGGAGACCAAGACTTGAGTGTTCTCCACCTTGGAGACGTGTGGGTATGTGCTGGGGTGGAGAGGAAGAAGAGGCAGGGCAGATGTTAACCCCCTTCTCCATCTGTCTTCTTGTCTCCTAATGTGCAAAATTAAAACTTGGGACCACATTATCTCAAAGCAAGTTCATAAATCTAAAAAGAATTCTTCTTGGGAAGTGTAGGTGTGGGAGATGTTAAGTGCTTTAAAAGTAATCTTTCTCCTTCTTAAAAACAAAAAAAAAAAACAAACCCAAACATCCCGGTCTACCTAAAAAAGTGTTTTTTCCCGAATTTTCTAAGGAACAGCACTTAAAGGAGTAAACCTGAAGGCTCCTGAGCTAAACAGAGTGGAGGCATAATCCGTTACCTGCCTTTCGTTGTGTACAGCCTGTGAAGGAGCACGGTAGTCCGAGGAGTGGGACGCCACGTCTTTTTCATTCATCTTACTGACAGGAAAATGAATTTGATGTCTTTTATCTCAAACATGTGCACTTGCTAAGCCAATGTGTTAAGATACAAAACATATACTGCATTTTTTTTTTTTTTTTTTTTTTTAACTCAAATGGCTAGCACGTAGTTAAAGTATAACACGTTTCCATGAACTTGGTACTGACCAGGCTTGGTTTGGGTGATGCCTTTATACTTTTTTTTTTTCTTAAGTAGTACTGTTTTTTGACTCTCGTGTCTCAAAAGTTGCCTCCCGAATTAGTGATCTGTGCGAGCACTCGACATTAAGTACTGACACTGTGACTTGAAACATTTGGCAAGCTTCAGTGTTTTGGGGTTAAGCACAGTCTTGGCCGGTTCTGTTTATGTTTGTTGTAGGTGAGGAGTGTTCAGTGGTTCGCAAAAGAAAAGGCTGAATGCAAGGCGAAGTAGGGGGGCCCTTCTAAGCAGCCCATTTCTGCGTGTCCACTTTCCATGTCCTAAGGTGAGTCAGTGTAAGGCTTCCCAGAAGAAGTGAGTCGTGAGGAATGGGATGCAGAGAGAGGTTGCCTTTCTGATGGGTGGCAAGTGGGATAGCCAGGATGTATTTAGTTTGGGAGTGGCAAGAGGAGAAGAGGGAGAAGGAAGACACACTTTGCCACGGGGTTTAGAGAGCGTGTGGTCCCGAACGTGGGCAAAAAGCTTAGAGCTTGTAAAGTGGTGTCACACACATCTCGCCCCCTGGTTCCCTTCCCGATTCTGTCCACAGGCAGCCGATCTGGTCCTGACATTTCCCCCAGAGCCACACGTAAGGTAGACACTGGTCTCCTGAATATGTGACGTAAAATCCCCGCGGGCTTGCCGTGCAGACGGATCACCTTTGTCTCAAGGGGACTGTTGTGCCCAGAAGATGGAGATGTGGTGGCCTGAGGGGCTCTGGGTTTTTGGACAGGCGGTGACCCAGCTCTGGTTATCAGTCCCCTTCTCTTTACGGTGGGAATTTTGCCTGGCTGACCTGGGTCCCTTTTAAGAGCTCTTAGAGTTGGTTCCCGGCCCTGGGGCTTCTTGCTTAAGGACAGATGACGATGCCCTTTCAGACTGTCTGATTCCTATCATCTCGTTTGCCGAGGCCTCTTTCTCCCTTCATCATCGGTACAGGCAGTGCTTTTCTCCTCTGTCCTGCCCCTTGCCATTTCCCTATGTTATGTTTGCCCCTTTTCCTCGTGTTAGCCAAAGGCAAGTATTAGATTTTCTATGCTGTGCATTCATAGTTCTTTGTCTTCAGACGTTTTTTGATATCAAAGGGGAGTTGTGGGAAAAAAAATCAGGTCAGGTACCTGAATTAAATCTAGAGAAATTTCAAAGCCTCTTGCCTCGCTAATTGATCTTTGTATTTCCATTCATCTGAGGGGAACGGGAGAAAATTTTTGTCCGGCTAATTCATGGGCCCTGCATTAGTCATGTATTTTGCACGTGTTTTAGGGTTCCACGAAAATGCCGGATGAAAAATAACATATTTTATTTCTCATCTGTTACCCATGCATTTTTGGTTTCCTTTTAAATTTCAAACAACTTGGCACTTACAGTTATGAGTGATGCAAAGAATTCCCATTCGCCCTTTACCCAGATCCCCCCGATGTTAACATTGTATCTCATTTTTACCTTATCCTTCTTTCCGCTCTTCGAAAATGTTGAGTTTTGATATATGTCTGCATCTTTCTTAAATTTTTTTTCTTTTCAACGTTTATTCATTTTTGAGAGACAGAGACAGAGCGAGAGGGGGTGGGGCAGACAGAGAGAGGGAGACACAGAATCCGAAGGAGGCTCCAGGCTCTGAGCTGTCTGCACAGAGCCCGACGTGGGGCTCGAACCCATGAACTGTAAGATTGTGACCTGAGCTGAGGTCAGACGCTCAACCGACTGAGCCACCCAGGCACCCCTAATAAGTTTTTGATATGGAAATATTTTGAGATTATTTAAATATCCTATTCCTCATCAAACTCTTACCCTCTGTGTTTATTTATACTGATTACTTTCTAACTCCAACTTTCCTTCTAAATTTATTAGTTTAACTCAACGGTAAAAAAAAAAAAATCATTTACACATACAGTGTATCATGGATTTTCCTTTTGTCCAATATGTTATAATCCATTGCTATCAGTATTTATTTTGATATTCAAAATGTTCCAGATTTGGCCAGTGGTAGTGCTTTCAGACGGTCTCCTGACTCCTTTGGAAATGTCCCTACCACTCTTTGAGCAGTTTTTTACCTTCTGCTATAATTAGATCTTCCGGGCTCATCTAGTAGTTTCTTGCCCCATCCTTGGAACCAGTCATTTCTCCAAAGAGCCATAGTTCCTTCTGGTTGGGAGTGGCGTTCAGAAGCCAGGGTTTGGGTGTAGGTGTGCTTACTACTGAGGCATCATCGCGTCTAGGCTCTTGCCGCAGGAAGGAGTAGAAAACACACGCGCACAGACACGTTTCTATCTTCCTGTGTTTGTCTATCTGTAGATGTTAAAAACTTGAGTTCAGGAGCACCTGGGTGGCTCAGTCAGTTAAATGTCCTACTCTTGGTTTCCGCTCAGGTCATGATCTCAGAGTCATGGGATCGAGCACCACATTGGGCTCTGCTCTGAGCATAGAGCCTGATTGGGATAGTCTCTCTTTCACTCTCTCCCTCTCTCTCTCCCTCTCTCTCTCCCTATCCCTCTGCCCCTCCCCTGCTCGTGCGTGCACACTCACTCTTTCTCTCGCTTTCCCTCTCAAGATAAAAACTTAAAACCGAGTTCGTATCACTACCTTCGGTTCCGGTCCAGCACCACAGTGCTTGTTCTGGTTTTATCCCTTAGTGTATTTGTATCTCCCTTCGCCAACAATGAGGGCCCTACTTCTATTTTCCTTAGTATATTTCCTTTTCCCCCTCAATTTCCTGGCCACGTGGGTGCCTCCTGGGCCCTCACCTCTTCACCATAACAGTCACGTGGGGCAGCCCCATCTCCTCCCTGCCTACCATGGGCCTGCTGCACGCGCTGACTCTACTGCCCAAGGACTCTCCCTTCCCTCAGCTCAGCTGTATGACTTATGAGATTAAAAAAAAAAAAATACTAACTTCTTTTTCATTGAAAGATGCGTAGAATAGCAATTAAGGTAAAATTCGTACGTGGTATTTTTTCATCTTCCTCCCTGTTCAGTATGGGTATGAGAAAAGTAACCGATATCTAAATATCTGAATGATATTTCGAGAGTTTGGGGCTTGATCTCCTTTATTGAGGAGTGGGCTCAGTGGGTTAACAGTGCTTCGCAGCCCTTTTTGTGTCTGGAGACATAGAATGTGGTGGTGTTTGCATGGCACACAAAGTTAAGTGGGTAAGATTTGTAGAGGATGCAGTCACCAGGCCTGGGGCCGTGGGTCTTTAGGTTTCCCTTGTCTTGGTACAGCTGTCACCCAGTAAGGCCACAGTTTTGAAAGCTCTGGTTTAGAGCATGGCACTCCTAAGCTGCTGAGATACTCTGAGGACCTCATGCTGGTGTCTGCAGCCCGTGTACCTGAAGGTGGTTAGTTGTCTGTCAGATTTGCACCACTGGTCACAGGGGGACCGTGTGAGAGGAAGTGGATGTCTGACAATAAGCCCCTGTCATGTTAGGTGCAGAAGCTCAAAGCACTTGGTCACATTCGAGGAGGATTCACTAATCACCTTCATTAGTGGAGGATTGCTGTAAAGCCAAAAAAAAAAAAAAAAAAAAAAAAAAAGAAGAAAAAGAAATTAAATAAAAAAACATGTCTATTCCAAACTCACAAATTCATGTATTCATTCAACAGTTAGTTATTGAGCTCTGCTCATGTGCCAAGCACTGTTTGAGTTAATAAGGATGCAGTGATGACCAATGTTGGCTCTCTTGGGGCTCATATTTTAGAAGAGGAAGCAGATAATAAAGAAATAAATAATAAGGAAGAGTTATTTCAGATAGCCATGACTGCTGTGAAAAAAGTAAAGCCATAGGGGTGTTTTAAGATGGTGGTCGTGGTGGGGTGGGCACATGGGTTGTTTGAGTATGTTGCGATTGGTTTTTCAAAAAGATCAGTTTGGCTGATAATGTGGGGCACGGATAATGGGGGAAAGAGTGGCTGTGGAAGACCGGGGAAAGATGATGATGATTTAGACTTGCCTGTCCAATATGGTAGCCATTAGCCATATGTGGTGGTTCCAGTTTGATTCCAAATTAATGAACATATTTGGCACGTGCAGCAACATGGATGAACCTCAGGACGTTGTGTTAACTGAAATGAGCCACACACAGATAAGTACTGTGTGCTTCCATTTACACAAGGTCCCTGGAGTGGTCACATTCTAGAGACAAAAAGTTGACTGGTGGCTGCCAGGGGCTGAGGGGGTGGGGACTTGTAGTTTCACGGGTAGAGTTTTAGTTTGACAAGATGAAAGACTTCTGGAGGTCGACGCACAATGATGTGAATGTGCTTACCAGTTCTGAACTGTATACTGGATGATGGTGGTACATTTTACCACAATTAAAAGGAAAGGTAAGAAAAAAAGAACCAGCCAACATTTTCTGTGTGAGAACATGAGAGAGAAGAAGTTTGTGGAGTAGGGGAAGGATGAGAGGAGAGCAAGGCCTGAAAAGAGTAGCCAGAGGGCACGAGACCAGGGTTGGAAGAGGCAGAGAGAGATCTAACCCAGCATATCCCAGGAAATAGCATATGAAAAGGCAATTAAAAACATTTATGTATATCTCCCCCCCCCCCCGCCACCCCCCCTTCCCAAACAAATTAACCTGAAACTCACAGTTTTCTTCAGTTGCACTGGCCACGTTTCCCATGCTTGGGACAAACCTGTGGCTGGTGTCCACCATGTTGGAATGGTTCCGTCACAGAAAGTCTGTCGAACGGCTCTGGTGTAGACTGTGTGATTGTTAACGGTGCTGAGGAGAAGTGGACGGATTGGGGGTGGGATCGGGAACTATCACCAGTAGGACTTGTTGGCTGATAGGTTATGGTGGTTCTTAGAAGGGAAGCGACACAAGAAGGATGACGTGTGGCCTTTCTGCTTGAGCAGTGGGGTGTGGACTAGATCGGACTGAAGAGAACCGAGTCCGGCGTCTGAATCAAGAGAGTTGTGCTTTAGGCGAATGGTACCATGTCTTCTAGAGCAGAATCTAAATAAATCTTAATGGAGGTGGAGGGAGAAGGAAAAGTCCGTTTTGATGAGCTTTTCAGTCTCATAAAAGATGCTAAATAAGTCCCATATGTTTGTAAGTCCTCATCTTGCTTTAATTTTAGAGAGGCCATTATTGTCTGTTGGTTGTTTTATTAAATACTATTTCATGCTGCTGCGAAATTTAATTCCACAGAAATCCCTTTGTTTATTTTAATTTTGTTTGAATTGTGATTTCGAGATGCCAACGGAAAGTGACCAGAAAATGGGAGTTTGCTCTTGATTATTGGCTGAAGACTTACTTATTACTGAGGCACCACAGGTATAGGGCCCCTGCCCAGGCTTCTGACAGGTAAATCAAACTGTACTAGCCTTACCTTTTTGGAGCTTAACCCTTTAAGAGCTAGAAGGAAGGCATATCTTCTAAAGGGGGAGCCTCTGGGGGATGAGGGTGCAGCAAGTGGCCTCTTTTATTTTTTATTTTTTATTTTTTATTTTTTCTCAAAGATTAGAGTCCTTTAGCAAAGCAGACTCTTTTTTTTTTTTCAACATTTATTTATTTTTGGGACAGAGAGAGAGACAGAGCATGAACGGGGGAGGGGAGAGAGAGAGGGAGACCCAGAATCGGAAACAGGCTCCAGGCTCTGAGCCATCAGCCCAGAGCCTGACGCAGGGCTCGAACTCACGGACCGCGAGATCGTGACCTGGCTGAAGTCGGACGCTTAACCGACTGTGCCACCCAGGCGCCCCGCAAGTGGCCTCTTTTAAAACTAGATGACATTTCTTAATCTCTTTCCACAAGGGTGGTGCCTTCAGATAGGAGTCCTGGCTGTGTGCTGTGCACACACGTGCAGTGTTTCCTTCTTCGAAGTCTCTGCCAGTGTTGCCCCTTTTCAGGAACGAGTCACTTGCCCGCCCACGTTTAGGGTGAAGGCCCTATAGTGAAGGGGGGAAGGCTAATCTAGGGTTTTGTTTTATTTTTATTTTTTTAAATGTTTACTTATTATTTAGAGGCAGAGAAAGACAGAGCATGAGCAGGGGAGGGGCAGAGAGGAGGAGGCACAGAATCGGAAGCGGGCTCCTGGCTCCGAGCCGTCAGCACAGAGCCCGACGTGGGGCTTGAGCCCACAAACAGCGAGATCGTGACCTGAGCCGAAGTCGGACGCTTAACCGACTGAGCCACCCAGGAGCCCCTTGTTCTGTTTTAAATGCTGCCATGCCTTTATGGCTAATGGCCTGCAAGCAGGTGTAGTGTCTGGGCCGAGTGAAACAAGTCCCAGCCACACTCCGTGCACAACCCCGGACGCACTCTTCCAGAGAAAGCACCGAAGTCGTCTTTGGCTGCCGGGCGTTGGGTTGACCCAACCCATGAGCCCGTTTCCAGACCCTGAGTAACGGCTCCGTGCAGGGGCACCGCTCACAGAGCGACTGACAGGAGCAAACCGGACTTGACTCGGGAAATGTCACGCTCTCCTTTGTTCGCTTCGCTCACGCGTTTTGCAGCGCATGGCTCCGTCCCCCTTTGACTGCTCACCCTTTAATGTAGTGGGGTCTCCATTCTTACGCTGTTGGGCAAATCAGATTGATTCCAATTTGCTATTCAAGAGAGGATGAGTTTTGATTTTTAATATAATGCATGTGACATTCCTTGTCTGCTTCATCTCTTTTTGTTGTGACAGCCCCCTCCCCCACATCCTGCTCCTCAGATAGGGAACGAATATTTGCAGATCCGAGGCTGTCGTAGGAATAAACATACCAGGAAAGCGTGAGGCGTTCTGAAACCCGAGTCCTAGGCCACAGTGGCCTTCGGGTGGGCCGGAGACCGCAGAAACGTCAGGGGAGGACTGAAAACAGAACCAGGGTGTGCATCGTGGTGAACTCACGTGTGGCCATGATCCACACCGGCTGTCCCCAGCCTTCCTTCAGAACCCTGGTGGGGTTCTCCGAGTCCAGTGAGTTCGGCAATTGAATCCACATTTTGTCCTTACATGGAATTAATTTGGAACCAAGAAAGAAACACTGTCCTGGCATCTGGCTGTTTAAATAGAAACGAAAGTCAAAGACTTTTTCTTAAAAAACCGTCTTCTTTAAGCATATGTAATAAATTTATACGGACATGATTTTCTCAAACATTAGGAGGGCCGCAGCGGGACCATCACACCAAAGAACACGGAGTCCAGCATCAAAATGAGAGTTCTATTTGAATTTAGGATTGCATTAGAACCAGATTTTTGATTTTTAAAGTCTCCTGTGTCTATCCCTATATTGCAGAACCATTTTAAGAAAAGGATTTTGAACGACCGAGTTTGCCTTTCTTTTGAAGGCAAGCAGATACCAACCAAGTATTGTGGTGTTGAAGAAAAAAAACATTGAAAGCTGGAACATGACTTTGTAGTAACACAGTGTCATGAGGAAACTTTGAAGTGGTTCAATTATACAGACGTGTTTTCAGAGTCTAGAACTTTCCGGAGGTACTGGAAAGGGGAGCTGATGACGGGAACGTTCACTGCATCGAAACTGAATCATAGAGAGACGGGTCCGTGGCATAGACCCAGGTGGTGGCATTATAGTGAAAATCCGTGAAAGCGGAGCATGAGAAAATTCAGGAATCTTTTCTCAGCAGAGCGGCACTCGGGCCAAACAGACTTTTTCCTCACCATGAATGATAAGCCCTGTGTCGCCCTCCACAAAAGCTCGCTGTCGTAATTAACAAGGGAGGTGAGCTGCTTTTCCACCTGAAAGTGAGTATGTCTATACATATGCACACATACGTATACGTGCACACACGTGCCCATCATTTGCTTGCGTGTTAGTCCCCTCCTCCAGGGCAGGGCCTGGGGGTGAGCCCAGCAGCGTTGTGCCTCGACGTTTGTGAGGCCAAGTTCTCAATCTCTCTTCTCCGTTCTCTCCTACTGGCTTATCTGCGCACCAGTCAGCTCCTGCTATGAGGGCAGAGTCTCCATTTTTATTCAAATGACCATTTATACCGGGCTTTTTAAACTAGGGGGTGTGCTCCCACCCAGTTTCCCTTTAACCGGCACAACGAGGAGAGGTAGGCAAATATTTTTAGAGTCCAGATAATCCTACCGGGGAATCTCCTCCTGGCTAAGTGACTAGTATATGTTGTCTGCCGTTGACCAGCCTCAAAAATTGTTTCCCGGCCTACAAAATGCACTCCATATTCTGACATGTTTCCCAGCAACATGATTTGTAATCTCAATGGTGTTAGATGCTGCAGTAGCGAAGGGAGATTTCATTGCACGCAAGATGCGGACTTATGAAATAACCTTGGTCTTAGGAGAAAATACAGCACCCTTGGAGACTTTGTGACCACGGATAAAGAACTTTCAGGAAGCCACAGGAAAACCAAAAGAAGGAAAATGGTGCGACAGACCCTGCCCATATGGGCCTTTTATTTTAACTTTATTTTAAATTTATTTTAAATGTATTGATTGATTGATTGATTGAAATGTGTGGTTTCTCTTGTTTTTCCTAGGGTGGGAGTTCTTGGAGGGGAGACACCAGTGGGTTTCTAGCCTGACGCTTAGCACAGCCCTCTCACTTAGGGAGATGCTCAGGAGATGTGGGGTGAATTTAATTGTGAAACAGAAGATATAAGCTGCAGATGGAGATTTTGATTGGTCCCTGCTTCTGACACATGTTGTGACATTAAGTAATTCAGAAGAGGTTTTCTCTGCGAGTTTGCAGAAATTCTCTGCCTGCCGGGGCTAACCATTTGACACATTAATAGCTCTGAAACAGAATATGGGTCAGTTTTGCCACTGCCTCCTTTCCACAAAAATGCATACTTGAAAGCTTTTATGACAAGATGATCAGAGAGCAGAATTTATTTCTGAGCAATTATCTTACTTTCCGTTAAAGTTTGTTCCATTAACTTCCGTGGTGAGTTTTGTTTGATATGTGCTGGGGCAGCCAGTCTGGCAAATACGCTCAGTGAGATGCAGTGTCACTAAAACCGACACCCTCTCTCCATCACCTGCTACCTCCCTTCCCTTGGCTTCTGTTATTTTGTTAATAGAACCTGCCTCTCTGGAGCTGTTTGTTTTGCTTACATGATTAGTTTTTGCCTTCCCTGTTACAGTGTAAGTACCATGAAAGCAGAGGATTTGCTGTGTGACCCTCGTACCCAGAACGGCTGCAGGCACCTTGCAGATGCTTGATGAGTGTGGCTGTCGAATGAATGAATAAAGTTATTGGTGCTCTGAGCCTGTGTATACTAGTCACTCACTCACTCACAAATATTTGTCACGTTCTCGCATGTCTCCAGTGCCAGTATCCACGATGAACGACGTATGGTACCTGCATTGACAGATTATCGTGCCTCGTGCTGTGCTGCCCATTATGGTAGCCACGTCTGGATCTGAATCTAAATCTAAAGAAAATAAAGTTTCTTAGTCACACTAACCGCATTTCACGTGCTTGCACGTAGCTAGTGGCTACGGTGTTCAACAGCACAGTGACAGAATACCTCTGTTATCACAGAAAGTTCTGTGGGATAGCGTGCACTCAGTGATCAGCATATGGGCACTTGCACTGCAGAAATACGTAATAAATGCTATGTAGGGAATAAGCACATGTTTCAAAGGGAACGTGTAGGGGAGGCTTCCAGCCTAGGGTGTGGCTGGGTTGTCTGAGATGGCTTTCTGCAGGAAGGGTTTCTAAACGGAGACGTCAAGAACGAATAGGGATGAGGCAGGCTACGGAGGTGCAAAGCATGGCAAGTGTCTGAGTCGAAGGAAGCAGCCAGAGGAGAAGGGACTAGAATAAATGCCCGAACCCGGTGAGCTCCAGGAGGACTTGGTATCTTATTCTGAGGTCTACAAGGCAATGGTCAGAAGTCGCGTGAGAACAAGCCCCTTCCCGGCAGGCAGGTACACTTGTCTAGCAGCTTCTGTCTCTCGTCAGGCCCAGCCCACCATCCGTCTGCAACGCCTTCCTCATGGACCTTCCTGCTTCTAGTTTTGACTCCTCCAGTTCGTCTCCACCCAAGTCCAAATTCGATTCGGTTATTCGTTTCCTGAAAGCACTGCCTCGCCTCCCTGTACCACTTAGGATAAAACCCACACCTTCTCATAGGCCTGGGAGGCCCCTTATGGTCTGACTCCTGCTTGCTTTCCCCAAATTTCTCTTCTTACCTCACCCGTCACACTGCGACCAAGCAGCACCCCCTTCTCCAAATGTTCCATGTCCCTTGCCTCTAGGCCTTTGCACCTGCTCAGAAAACAGTTCCCCTCACCTCCCTCACCTGTGTCTCCATACTTGCTTTTCAGACCTCAGCTGAGGGTTAGTTTCTTCCGGATGCACTGATATTGAAATCAAGCTGACGTGCCCCACCCGTGTGCCCTGTCGCACCTCTGTGTCCTCTATTGTAGATCACACCACCCTCTTTTATTTTGCGTGCTTCTGTGTCTGTAACTCTTAACCTGGGACTGTAGGAGACCACATCTGCCTTCTTGTGGGTTTTGCTCCCAGTGCCCGGCATAGTTCCTCGGTACGTATTTGCTTCTTGAGTGGATGAATGGATTTGATGATGCATCTCTGTTTCAAAGGTGTGATCAGCCGCGAGTAGGGTTTTTTTTTTTTTTTAATTTTTTTTTAACATTTATTTATTTTTGAGACAGAGAGAGACAGAGCATGAACGGGGGAGGGTCAGAGAGAGGGAGACACAGAATCTGAAACAGGCTCCAGGCTCTGAGCTGTCAGCACAGAGCCCGACGCGGGGCTTGAACTCATGGACCGTGAGATCATGACCTGAGCTGAAGTCGGCAGCTTAACCGACTGAGCCACCCAGGCGCCCCACCGAGTAGGGTTTTGAAATGAAGCTGTGTCTCATTAGGGGAAACTCCTAAAACGCAAACATTTGGGGGAAGAGAGGTGGACATCAGTTCGTGAAGAAAACAGACCAGTGGGCCTTGTGGTTTGTTTTTATATGTAACTTTTTTATTGGGGTATAATTTCATATATAACTCACTCATTCGAAGCGTCCAATCCGGTGACTTCTGGCAAGCTTAGAGAATTGTGCAACCATGACCATAATCCAGTTTGGGGACATGCTTGTCACCCCCGTAAAGGTCCTCACGTGCGTTTACAGGCGCCGCCTGGTCCCACTGCCGGGCGCCCGCACCCTTCAGTCTGTGTCGTGTCTCTGCAGATTCGCCTCTTCTGGCCACTTAATGTCAGTAGGGTCATATAAAGTGTGGTCTTCTGTGTCAGACTTCTTCTACTTCGCAAATGTTTTCGAGAGCCATCCATGTTGCAGCAAGTGTCAGTATTTACTTCTTCCTATATTTGATGGTACTACGTTCTGTGGACATACCGCTTTTTATTGATCTATTTCTCAGTTGGTAGACATTTGGGTTGTTCCCACGTTTTGGCTATTACAGATAGTGCTCTCGTGTCTCCTGGGAAGATATGAGGCGTGGGATTGCTGGATCAAAAAATTCGTTTAAATGTTAATTGTGGTAGAACTCACAGGACATTAAATTTACCCTCTTAATTATTTTGAAGTCTATAGTTCAGTATGTTAAATGAATTCAAATTTGTTGTGCAACCAGTATCTTTTTCATCTTAAAAAACGAAAACTCGGGGCGCCTGGGTGGCGCAGTCGGTTAAGCGTCCGACTTCAGCCAGGTCACGATCTCGCGGTCCGTGAGTTCGAGCCCCGCGTCGGGCTCTGGGTTGATGGCTCGGAGCCTGGAGCCTGTTTCCGATGCTGTGTCTCCCTCTCTCTCTGCCCCTCCCCCGTTCATGCTCTGTCTCTCTCTGTCCCAAAAATAAATTAAAAAAAAAAAAAAAAAAAAAACAACGAAAACTCTAGGGGCGCCTGGGTGGCTCAGTGGATGGAGCATCCAACTCTTGATTTTGCCTCGGGTCCTGATCTCACAGCTGTGGTATCGAGCCCTGCATCCAGGCCCTGCATGGGGCATGGAGCCTGCTTGGGATTCTCTCCTTCCCTTTCCCTCTGCCCCTCCTGTGCTTGTGCTCACTCATTCTCTCTCTCTCTCTCTCAAAAAAACCCAAAAACCAAAAAAACAAAAAACCAAAACACTCCCACAAAACTATAACTCTGTACCCATTAAGCAACTCCCCTTCCTTCCTCCCAGCCTTTGACAACCACCATTCTGTTTTCACGCTCAGTAGACTTGACTGATCTCTGTACCCATGTGAGTGGACTCGGGCAGTGTTTGTCTTCTTGTGACTGATTGACTACACTTAGCGTGATGTCCTCAAGCTTCATCCGTGTTGTAGCATATGCCGGAATTTCTTTTTTAAGGCTGGATAATATTTCACTGTAAGTACAGACACATTTTGTTGATCTGTTCATCTGTAGATGGACACTCAGATTACTTCCACCTTTTGTCTATTATGAATAATGGTGTTATGAACATGGGTGTACAAATAGCTCTTTGCAAACCTACCTTCGATTGTTCTGTGTGTATATACCCAGAAATGGACTTCCTGGCTCATAGGGTGGTTCTGTGTTTAATTTTTTGAGGAGACTCCATTCCATTTCCATACAGGCTGCACCGGGGTCCAATTTCCCCACTTCCTCGCCTATGCTTGTTATTTTCTGTTAAAAGGTTTGTTTGTTTGTTTATGGAGCCATCCTAAGGAGTGTGATGTTTAACTCTTTGAGAAATTATCAAAGTGTTTTCCAAAGTTGCGACACCATTTTACATTCCTACCATTGGTGACCTTCGTTCCTGAGAGCTGACTTCAGCCGAGGCTATATCCCCTTTCGTCCCCATAGCTGGTGTTGTGAGCCCGGCAGTTAGTAACATAGCGTCTGTCTGCTTAGAGAACGAGGGACGAGTGGGATGGTGGTGTGGTTGCTGGGTCTCTTTCTGCAGTGAGTGTGCATGCCATCTCCTTAGGGTTCCTCTGTCTTAGGAGCCTGCTGGAAAACCCACTGCCCACAGCCATCCCAACGAGAATCCATTTTGTGGATTTTGTTAAGAATAGGGCCAGGTGGACCTTGCATTTATACAAATCACAAAGAACCCCCAAAATATTGTACATAAAGAACAGGGCACAGAGTCATACACGTAGGACAATCTGGAATAGCACAGTGAACAAGTTTTTATTGGGCCCTCCCCACAGGGCCAGAATTGAGCTAGCTGCTGGTGGGCCTAGGCATGTGGACACTCAAGGAATTTAGTCTTAAATGGGGAGACCAGCTTCATCTGTAGGAAGCCATAGTCAAGCCCTACGAGACAAGGTTTGGTTAAGTGGGGAAGGGTGTGGTCTGGATTATGAGTGTGGTCGTGATTTTGACGGAGGTATCAGAGAAGGCTTTCTGGGTGGAGGAATGTAAGAGAGATGGGGTTTACCTGGGGAGAGGGAACTGAGGCCTGTTCCAACGCGAGAGGAGGCCCAAAGTGGGCCTGTGGCCTTTTGGTGAGACCATGAGGAGGCTGCCTTGGTCAGAGCCCAGGCAATGGGACCGGGCAAGTGAAGCCACATCCAGATGAGCCCAGTGGGGGCCTGCGCCTGCCTTCTTTCCCGAGGCTCGCAGGGTAACTGGTACATTTCTTTCTGTATTTCGAGGCTCTGTTATTTTCCAGGGAGCCTTGCTTATTTTTAAACTGAAGACTTAGGTTTTCTGGATTATAAAATCCCAACCAAAGGAAAAAAAAATCCCCAGGGCAGCTCACTGAAGTTCGCTCTTAAAAAAAAAGAAAGAAAGAAAAAATCCCTGCTTAGCAGTCATAAATAGCTTGCTGGATATGAATTTAAGCAGGCCAAATTTGAAATTCTATTCTAATTCAAAGCATGTTGCACAGCCCTGTTTTCAGATTGGCAATTCAAATGCTTTCCCAGATAATACCGAAGGACGTTAAGATAAACTAAGGCCACCGCAAAATAGGAAAGGCAATTGGATGCCGAACCTTGCTGATAACAAGAGGCAAGATAATCTGATGGTTACTTTCTGGTTGGGTCGTTCCAAGATGGAATGATTAACCACACCACAAATCCTTCATATATTGCAAAGCTATCATAATGGGTACTTTCTGATGTTTTCTCAAGAAGGTCTTTGGGGCTTCTGTTACTGGAATCAGGCTCACTTATTCAGGCTTGAGTTAACTAAGGTCTGTATTGTGCGGAAGGAGGCTCCTTTCATTCAGTAAATACCTGAGCTGTGTCTGCTGCATGCCAGGCATTGTTGTTGGACGGGAGGCACACAGCTGATGGACGGAGCATCAGCCCCCATGTTCTGTGAACTGTGCATTGTGTCTTCATGCCAAGCCGTAGGCTGATATTGACAGAAGAAATTAAGGACGAGGCGATGGGATGTCTCCTGTCCTTTATGCCCATGTAGCTTAGCTCTCTCATTTCCAGCCTTGGCCTTAGAGCAGGGGTTCTGGTTACCGGTGATTTGGGCAGTGCCCAGAGGCATTCCGATTGTCATGACTAGAGGGATGCTGCTGGATTCTGGTGGGTAGAGGACAGGGGTGCTGGTGGACATCTGCAGTACATAGGACTGCTCCCCCCAACAAGGAATTTTCCAGCACCGAATGTCACTAGCACGGAGGTTAAGAAACTCGGGCAGAGCAGAACATAAAATGACAGGAATTATACAAAGGCTCTAGCAGTGAGTTTCTCTTTGACAGATACTGTGATTAATATTGTGGAGCAAAGTGAAATGGAATTAATGACTCATAAGGATCCAAGAGCGCGGCTGGCGCGGTGAGCATAGCACGGACTTGTCACTGATGAAGTTTCTGTCACGAAAAGGAAGCCGGTCCTGAGAGGGTCGCTCCCAGCAGGGGCTCTGTTGACACGCGGAGTAGGGCATTCATCGTGTGGGGTGCCCTGCTAGAGTCTGGGGGAGGTTTGGGATCCCTGGCCCGCACCGTGAGTGCCAGTGACGTGCCTGGGCATTAGGACAAACCCAGACACCCGATGTGCGCACAGATGCCCCGCAGGGAGATAGAGCTCAAGCTGCTGTTGACAACCTTCAGGAAGGAGCCTTGATCCGGGCTCAGGATTTGCGGGTTCTCCATGAACTCGGCGACTCCCATTGGAAGTAATTTTACCTCTTTGAATGGAGTGTCATCATCTACAAAATGAGAGGATTGAGTTAGATCGGGATCTCCAGAATGGAGTGTGGGCACCCATTTTAGCGTAGGGAGAAAATCTTAGAACTTCTATAATTACATCTGTTTTTTTCTCATGTCCTCTCCTAAAGTGGCACTTTTGTGTGTTTCATAATGGAACTAGCATGGACCAGTAATGTGGGTGTGTAATCCGTATAAAAACCAATGTACGTCTGTGAAGGGCATGATCACGAGTCTTCTACTTGAAGGGTGCACCGTCAGAGAAGTTGGGGACCCAGACCTCTTCCCGTTCTGGCCGCCGGTGTGACGGGAAGGAATGGCCTTCCTTTCTAGTCCTGGATTCGCCTCTGCTGAAGGGCATATAAGGTGATGGACCCCGGTGTCACCACAAAGCAGCCACCCACAGAGGCCGGTCTCCCGGCATGTGGAGATTGGCGTAGGGCTCTGGGCAAAAAATGATACATTCCCTTGTCACAGACAGTCAGAATTTTTAAAAACTGGCAAGCAACCAGGGTTTCTCAAATTATGCTCTCCGCGAGTGTGGAAAATACTATTCCCTGACAGAAAATTTGATTCACACTTTACAGAGAGCATGGGGACATGGCTGAATTGCACAATCGCGGCTCAACAAAAGGGCCCAGAGTAGAAACGGCGTCTACCAATCCTGCCCACTTGAGCCCAGGCAGAATCGCAGGCTTGTTTTCAGACACTCGTGCTACACCAGGTTGAGCAACTTAGTAAAGACTTTATGTTCTTAAGACCACTCTCTGGATGCCGCCCAGAGGCCTGGTTCTCGCACAGTCTCCTTCCCATTGACGTCAGGCTGGGGGGCATGGAGACGTGTGCACCAAGGACCACAAGTTGTCCACGGCCCCTGCGGTCTCAGGATTTAAAATAGAAGTCCTTGCCCCCCCGCCCCCCGTCTCAAGCCTCTTCCAGATCACTTCTCCTTTGGTCATTCACTGCGGGGGGGGGGGGGGGGGGGGGCATGTGCTGACGGCCATAGAGAGAAGCCGTATTTTAGAGATCGGCTAGTCTCTTAGATTACCTTTGTGTGGCAGAAATCTGCCTTGACCCATAAGGGCTTGTCTCCCTGGGGACTGAGCGAAAATGAAAACCGTAGGCCTGGTCAGGCCCACACTTGGCAGGCCGAGAGGGGAATGTGACGTTGATAGAATAGAAGTGCGTTTGCCGTTGGTGAACAGTTTGCTTGTTGAGCCGCACATGCTAACCCTGCTGTTTCCAGCTGTGCTCAAGGTACGTATAGTGTTCCTGTGGCGGTTGACCTGGAAGTACTTGGCTTTAGCCAGATAAAGCAAGGGTAGAGTCAGAGAATCCCTGACCTAAAAGTGATCTTCAGTTATCTTTCCACTGGCTTCTTAGTCTCCGGCCCGCGCAGAGGTGGCCCAGGGTGGTGGGCCAGGCTGTTCACCCTGCAGGCCGTCTCTGCCTCTCATGAGCCGGGTGGTCTTGGGCAACCTGTTTAGCCCTTCTGTGCTGCTGTTTCCTCATCTGCAGCACAGGCACAAGGAGAAAAATGACGCTGATGTCCTTGCATTGCCGTGACGATTAAGTGAAAAACTACCCATAAAGACTTTACTATGTGGGAGGCACATAGTAATGTGTTAGCTGTCATTATTAACTTTAAACACGAAAAATCATTAATCCCCCCAGTCTCTAAATCACTCTGTAAGCATTGTTTTGAGGTAAAGGCATCCTGGGGGGAAAAAATGTACATTTTAATTCTGCAGGTGTTTCTTCGACATTCTGAGAGTTTAGGTTAGGCTGGCAGTGGCCACATCCCCTCACCGCAGTGGGGGGATCGGGGGGGGGGCGGCTGCAGCAAGGGGCTGCTCTGCACAACGAGTGGATTTGGCATTAGATCATAAAATTGAACTGGGTTGGGGGCGCCTGGGTGGCTCAGTCGGTTAAGCGGTCAACTTTGGCTCAGGTCATGATCTCGTGGTTCGTGGGTTCGAGCCCCGCGTCGGGCTCTGTGCCGACAGCTCGGAGCCTGGAGCCTGCTTCGGATTCTGTGTCTCCCCCTCTCTCTGCCCC
Source organism: Herpailurus yagouaroundi (assembly GCF_014898765.1). Classification (NCBI taxonomy): domain Eukaryota; kingdom Metazoa; phylum Chordata; class Mammalia; order Carnivora; family Felidae; genus Herpailurus; species Herpailurus yagouaroundi. Next base: position 15,882,818 of record NW_024412430.1, on the reverse strand, counting down.
TCCCCTGCTTGTTCTCTCTCCTCTCTCTCTCTCTATCTCAAAAATAACTTTAAAAAACAAATTAAAAAAAATTGAGCTGGGTTGTATCATTGTGCATTGGGAAGTGTGAGCCAGAGGTCGGAATGAGTGTGATGAGTTTTAGTCCTCTAAGTCTGTCTAAGAGTCTGTCATTTTCAAAGGGCTTCTTCATCGGCTTTCAGTTCCTCTGGATCCACACACACACACACACACACACACACAAAAGTATTTTGTTTCTGCCGACGTGAATGTCCAGATGAAGGTGTCACACAGTTGTTGTTTGTCAGTATGAAGGATTTAGTCCCACCCCTCTTCCTCCCAGTGCTACATGCCAAGTATCTACATTGAAATGTGAAAACTGTGTTAATCTCTCAATTGTACTCAGATTTGACAGGTCGCATTTCAATAGACAGTTAAACAGTTCAGCTTTGGCGTAAATTGACCCGGAGTTCATATCTATCAAAGATCTTCATCCAGGCATTCAGTTCTGCATTTTTCACAGATATATCATTTCATTTGCGGATGGTTCGAACTCCTCGTTAGACCTGAGAATTTGAGGTGTGAGGCCCAGGGTTCTTCTAGCCCAGCAACATGCCGCGGGAGAGATTATCTTTTGTTATTTCGTAGACCTCAAAGGCCTGGGAATATGGTGGTTTCTTTAAAAAATTTTTTTTTCAACGTTTATTTATTTTTGGGACAGAGAGAGACAGAGCATGAACGGGCGAGGGGCAGAGAGAGGGGGAGACACAGAATCGGAAACAAGCTCCAGGCTCTGAGCCATCAGCCCAGAGCCCGACGCGGGGCTCGAACTCACGGACCGCGAGATCGTGACCTGGCTGAAGTCGGACGCTTAACCGACTGCGCCACCCAGGCGCCCCAGTGGTGGTTTCTTTAAACATCCCACTGTTCGACCATAGTTTCTGTTGGAAACAGTACTTTTTATTTGTAGAAAATAAATCTCTTTGAAGGTTCAGGGATGCCAGCTAGTCTTTGCCTAGTGAAATTTGGTGAACACAATCTTGTTTTGGCCGGTCGTGTTGTACATTTTTGGAAGACCCTCTTTATAGCCTCCTCAAGCTTTCTTCTTTGCAGAGTAGAGACTTTGATCTGAAAAAAAAAAAGTCTTTAGTAAAAGTACAGGAAATAAAACTGATCTGTACATTTTCTCGAACGCTTCTAAGATCCCCTTTCCAGACAGTCCTGTCAGAGATTTCCTGAAGTCGAGTGACCAGAAAGCATAAAGCCTTTCCCTCCCTAATTTGAAAGCGGAATTTGCAGCCATTCACTTTCCCTTCTATACCCTCAGCTCTCTCCTCCGTTTTAGATCCTTACGGTTCGTTCTCAAATCAGATTCAGGTATCTTGTGTCTCAAAACAAGCCAGCAAACAGGCAGCCAGTGACAACAACAACAACAAAACTAAACACAGTCCTCTTTTGACCACACCCCATCCTCTTCTGGGTACGCCCACACTTCTTTCTTCCATCCACATTTCTTCTAGGAGAAATCCATCACACTTAATGTGTTTGCCAGTCGATTGGAATCGCCTTCCTTGAGGTCACCAGTGACCCTCTGTGTCAACTGGGATTCGTTGTCTCGTCTGCTTGAACCTACTCTGACTTAAACATAATGGAGAATTCTTGGCTCATGCGACTGAAAATCCTGAAGTGAGTGCTGGCCTTAGCTGAGGCTTAATCCAGTGCCTGAAGTGATTCACCAGGGACCTGGATTCCCTCCATGTCCTTGCTTTGCCTCCCATGGTTTGGCTTCACCCTGGCACTCCTCAGCGGCAGTTACTCACCTCTCCACGCCCCCCAACCTCCTACTCACCCCTCCTCCCGGCTCCAGATCTCCCCTCTCACGGCAGTATGTCTGGCGAGCTGTTGTAGACTTCACGTCCTCATGGTAAACCTTCCAGGAAAGGCAGAGAAAATGTGTTTTTCTCCGAAGCTCCAGGGAATACCACCCTGCACTCCAGCGTCTCTGCTGGGGTTCCTGCCCAGCCTCGAACCAGTCACTCTGGTCAATATGAGGGTTGGCCGAAGCCAGTCATGGTCATGGCCCATCTTTGGAGCGATGGGTGGGATCCGTACATTCAGATCGCGTGACCGGGAGTGGGGAAAGAGAGGTTCCCAAGGCAGAGTTGGGGTGCTATTAGCAAAAAGAGTGAAGACAGTCTGGGGCAGAGACAGCAGTGGCTGCTGTCATTGAAATGCTCCTAACTTAACCCTTCTTGGAACTGACTCCTTGGGTATCTACTCCCTTCTATCGTGGGATTTCTGGTTCTCTGCATATTTCCCAGGCTGTCTTATCTCAGTGTCTTTTGTGGGCTCTCTTCACCTGGCTTAACCAATAAACACTGGTTTCTTCAGGATGCAACCCTTTCTTCTCATTCCTTCTGTTCTCTTTGGCTACTTTTATCATGTGTAGCTTCTCAGCCTCTCCCAGATTAACGCAAGGAGTCTCCTACTCTCAGAATAATGAGTTCCTGAAAATGTGTCAGGTGGTTACACATACAGAAGTCAAATACACTCTGGGAGCCTTGGGATATGTGTGTGAAAAAACGGTTATAGAGCCCCTAATTATACCTCTCTTTTTAGACATTGTCTTCGACTGGAAGGTATTTCCCCCAATGTACACCTGTTTTCCTTAATTTACTGTTTTTCCTTCCCAATGAATCATGTGTTCATCAGCTTAAATCCAGGGACTATCTGGGCACGCTTAATAATTTCCGCCTTTAATGATGCTTATTTTTCTTACCATTAGTGTCAACACCTTAATTTTCCCTCTCTTTTTGCCCGTTTTTCTTTTGGTTAGTAAAAGAGTCAGCCCCAAATGTCATATACCCCGGGAACGAAACAATTACACAAACATTGTTATGTGAATGTGTTGCTGCTGCGGCCAGGGCTGAACATCTGGCTGATAAACACGGTCACCACACGGTTGCTCAAAATACTCATTCAGCTGCTGTGGAAGCAGAGTCCATATTTGGCATCTGAGAAGTGATTTGTGGAATTCAGTGTACAGAGGTGAAACGGGTAAGGATTTATCGCAGCCTCCGTTTCCAGCCCATGTATATCCAGCTGGTCTCCAAGACATCTCCCCAGAACTGTGTTCACGGGCACCTCATCCTTCCAGCATCTGTCCTGAGTCTTCTCGCTCAGGTGGAGACAACAGCCCCCTCCCTAGTTGTTCAAACCTGAAACCTGAAATGATCCCTGGCGTGACTTTTGATTCCATTCATGCACCTTGCTGATTTGATACGTCGTGTCCTGAACCTGCTCTGCTCTCTCCGTCCCTGTTACCGCTCACCCTAGTTCAGCCCCAGGTCACGTCGCGACTGGTCTGTTCAGTCACAGAAGCCATCGTACAGGTGTTCCTTCGTTCGTCCGTCTTTTGTGTCAGAGGGCAGCAGACTGTCAAGGGCCAGATAGTAAATCCTCTGGGCTTTGTGGGCCATATGGTCCCCACCGTTTCCGGCTCATCTCTGCCTTTGCGATAGCAGTCACCGATGCTGTGTAAACGGATGGATGTGACTGTTCCGGTAAAGCCTTATGTACACTGAAATTTGAATCTCATTCTAATTTTCATGTGCTACAATATATTCCTATTGTTTTGATTTTTAAAAAGCCATTCAAAAATGTAAAATCTATTCTGAGCTTGAAGGCCACAGAGTTCTACAGCCTATAGTTTGCTGACCCAGGTCCCGGAGGGTTACAGAATGAGCTAACCAAAATCTCACCGTTTTTGTCTGCGTGCTTAAACCCGTCCTCAAAGGTTGGCCAACAGGGGCCAGAAATGAAGGAGTTTCTTCCTTGAAATGGTCTGTTAATTCCTTCGTGATCACGGGTCGATCCTCGTACTGCACAAGTGTGGTCTGGCACTGTACTCTTCAGAATACTGTTCTCCTGGTGCTTCCTTGCCCACACCGAGCTATTTGTTGTTGGGGCCTTGGCCTCTCTTCTTGAGATGTCTTCTCCTTTATATTTCTCCCTCCCTCCCTCCCACCCTCCCTCTTTCCCTCCCTCCCTTGCCTTTTCACAGTGCATTAGGGTCGTTGGCTAGCTTGGTCCGCTCAGAAGTTTCTTTCTGGCTGGCAGGACCGTGTGTCGCTCAACTCTGTATCCCCATCATGTCACTTCCAGCCCAGTGCACTGGTAGAGTAAGCACTCAGTAAATATTTGCTGAATGCACGCACCATGCACGCATACACGAATGAATGGACAAGTGAGTAAGTGGAATGGGATAGTTAGACAGGTTGAAACCAGTCAGGCAGTTTTTAGCGGAGGAATGGGTTGGGTTCCAAAAGTTTGTTTGTAAGTTGGTTGTTCAGAACTTGGAACACATTTTCCCGTATAAATGATGTTATAAATTATGCTTAACTGTTCACCCTTGTTCACAAAAGATCGCTTGATGCGTCGTGTCACGGAAATACTGTGGGATTGAAATTTTTATAAATTAGAAAATAACAACTGATGTGTCACCTTTTAAATGTTATTAAAATATTATCAGCACACAGTTCATCTCAAGAAACTTGAAAAGGTGTTTCTTGGCATTTTACAGTATTCTAAATAAAACAACACTGAATGCTGGTGAAGGTTTAGTGTGGATAAAGAAGGTGGATGGAGAGATTCTGAAATATTCTATGGGAAACTGAATGTTTTCAAGAGCATCATTTCTTTGCTTTTTGTTGCCCCTTAAAAACTTATTGTTTTCTTTGGCATCATAAATGTTTATTATTAGAACTTCTGGGCTCGTCAGAAAAGATTATGTCCATTTTTTTCACTTACATATAAATGATACACATTTTAGAGGCCAAGAAGATAAAACCCTAGCCACTTACTTTAACCTTCTTGAGAAAAATTCCATTTTATCTTTTCTTGACTTTTTCTCTTGCTTTTAGAATTTTGTTTCTCCTTTTTTCCTCCATTTACTCCTCATTTTTTCTCTGATTCATCAGTATTTTTCTTGTGGTATTTAATTTCCTTGTAACTTGGCTAAGAGATCACCAGTGTGATCAGTGAGCTAGATGAGACAACTAGCTTCAGGACACTTTGATTTATTCATTGAGTTGTTTATTAAATCTTTCCTCTCCGACACACTATTATTAAAACACTTTCTAAACAGAAGGCAGAAGGCCATATTCTGTATCAGAGAAAGCAGTGTGGACAAAGGGGAGTTAGTAGGCATGAAAGGAAGCTTGAAGAACAAAAATGAGGCTTGGTATTCAGAAACCATGAAGATCTAAGTCTTGGTAATAGGATATATTCACTGTAAAAAAAAAATCTTAATGTTACAGGACATCTTAACGTAGACAAGAAAGATTCCTCTTAAACTCCCCCATGAACATGAGATATTTATGTCCAGATTTTTTCATGTATATGTGAACACACGATTCTTGCCAAATTGGGATCCTGTCTAATTTCATCAAGGCTAATGTTCTCAAATGAAGGTGCACCATTGTTTTGTGTATTGCTAAAAAAAAGAAGAAAACTTTGCCAATTTAACTTTGACACACTGCCAGATATGTAGGTTGATTACCCTTCCATGTTCATCCTTTACTCTTCTCCACCTGCTCCCTGCCCTGGAAGGCTGGTCTATATGGACTGTGTCCATGATCATTGTTCTCTGTCTTCCAGTTGGGTGTGGCCGGTGGAGAACCCTTGCTGGAGATCAGAAGAGAGGAGAGGAGAGGAGAGGAGAGGAGAGGAGAGGAGAGAGGAAGCAGGATTTATTCATTTAGCTCTCTCCCAGGGAACCTTGTGCTGAATGTGCTCCTTGATAGAAGGGGGCTTTTTCCTCAGGATGGCAAACTCTTTTTTAAAATGTCCTTCTTATGCTGATTCAAAGGGGCACATGCACCCCAGTGTTTATAGCAGCGCTATCGACAATAGCCAAAGTATGGAAAGAGCCCACATGTCTGTTGACTGACGAATGGATGAAGAAAATGTGGCATATATACACCATGGAACATTACTCAGTGATCAAAAAGAATGAAATCTTGCCATTTGCAGCACTGTGGATGGAACTCGAATGTATTAAGCTAAGTGAAATAAGTCTGTCACAGAGACACAAATACCATATGATTTCACTCACATGTGGAATTTAAGAAACAAAATAGATGAACACAGGGGAAGGGAAGGAAAAAATGAGATAAACACAGAGAGGGAGGCAAACCATGAGACTCTTAAATACAGAGAACAAACAGGGTTGCTGGCGGGGTGTTGGGGGGGATGGCTAAATGGGTGACGGGCACTTGTTGGGATGCACCCTGGGTGTTATATGTAAATGATGAATCACTGAGTTCTGCTCCTGAAATCCTTGTTACGCTCTATGTTAACTAACTTGGATTTAAATAGAAATAAAAAATAAATAAAATAAAAATGTATTTTTAAATTCCAGTGTAACATACAGTGTAATATTTTTAATTTTCTTTAACATTTGTTTATTACTGAGAGACAGAGACAGAGCATGAACATGGGAGGGGCAGAGAGAGAGTGGGAGACACAGAATTGGAAGCAGGCTCCAGGTTCTGAGCTCTCAGCGCAGAGCCCGACACGGGGCTCGAACTCACAAATCGCGAGATCATGACCTGAGCCGAAGTCGGACGCTTAACTGGCTGAGCCACCCAGGCGCCCCAACATACAGTGTGATATTGGTGTCAGGTGTACAATATAGGGATGCAACAATCCTATACATTATTTAGTACTTGTCACTGTCATTGTACTCTTAATCCCATCCGCCTACTTCACTCATCCACCCCCCACCACCTCCCCTCTGATAAACACCAGTTCTCTATAGTTAAGAGTCTGTTTTTTGTTGGTCTCTGTATTATACTCTTCGGATGCATTCATGTTGTTGCAAATGGCAAGATTTCATCCTTTTTGATGGCTCAGTAATATTCTATTATACATATACGCATACACATACATATACATATACATGTACGTAGTGCATCATCTTTATCCATTCATCCATTGAGGGACACTGGGAGGCTTCCATAGTTTGTCTATTGTAAATAATGCTGTAATAAACCTAAGGGTAAACATATCTTTTCAAATTAGTGTTTTAATACTTTTTGGGTAAATACCCAGTAGTGGAATTCCTGGATCGTATGTTAATTCCGTTTTAAATTTTTTGAGGATTACCCATGCTGTTTTCCACAGGGGCTGCACCAGTTTGCATTCGAGGTGGCAAACTCTTACCTACGTGACTGTCGCCTTCCTGGCCTCCATCTTTGGTTCTGTTTTTACCTTTACATTCAATTTCCTTATTAAACGTTCCTCAGATTATCCTAGCTTGAGTGTGCCATCTTTTTCCTTTTGGGACCTTGATAGATAAATGATCGATTGTAAGATGCATCCTAATTTGTGAGATAAAGCTCTTGGAATTGATGGAGTTTTACAACGTTTCCCCCCTCATCATAATGTCTGTGTCAGTATGTTAGCACAAAGACTTGCGTGCAAGTGTTTACACCACGTTTGATAGCTGGAAGTAGAAAGAACCCAGAGATTCATCAGCTGGAGAATGAATGCAAGCGTGGTGCGCCCATATAATGGAATAGTATTCAACAATAAAAAGGAATGAATTTTGAAACATGATTTATCAAAGATAAATTTGAAAAAAGTATACTAAGTGTGAGAAGCCGGGCACAGAAGACCACACAGTGTCATTCCAATTGTATGAAACGTTCAAAAAGTCAAATCGGTGTAGACAGAAAGTTGCCTAGGGTTGGGGATAGGAACAGGGGTTAACTGTATGGCACAATGGATACTACTGAGGTGATGGTGATGTTCTAATTCTGTGTTCTGGTGATTGTTTCACAACCTGGCAAATTTACCAAAAATCCTTGAGTTGTACACGTAAAACGGGTGAATTTTATGGTATATGTATTCAGTGGATGCTGGGGGTTACCTCAACCACGACAGTCCAGAGTTCGTTGCATGAAAGCAACACCTGCCTTACAGCTCAGCAATTCTGCAAGGAACCCCCATTTCTACACCCAGATGTTTCCATGCTACTCGCTGTTGGTTTGATAGATTTCCTGAGCAAAGTACTCCGTGTCTTTTTCATTAACTTAATTTAGCCTCATTTACATGGTCTAGCATGCTACCCGAGGAAGCAACAGCTTAAAAATCTGTGAATTTTCATGTGAGGCCTGGCTCCTTTATTCCAATCTTTGTGACTTTATAAAAGTCCCCCTATCAGTTTCCACCTCAGTTTCTCCCTTTGTAAAATAATGATTAGATTTGTTTCAAAGGTCTCTTTCAGATCCATCTTCTTCTTATGTTAATTTATCTTAATTTTTTTTTTAAAGTAATACTTCCCAAACCACTTCCAACTGGGCTAGCTTTACATGCCAACTGATTAGGAAGTTCCTTCTATTTGTTTCTACCTTGTCGGGACCCTGACATTTTCTTTGGATCATATATAGGTTAGTTTTTTGTTTGTTTGTTTGTTTGTTTTTTGACATGTCTGGCTTTCTATTAGCCTTACAAGTCCTTGAGGGCAGAAAACTGGAAATGATTCTTCTAAAGCACTGCCACTGCCCAGCCTAGTGGGTACCTCACTTAAACTACTTGGTTACATTAAATCCAATCGCAGTTCAAATTCGTATAACACATTTCAGTACCCGTATTTTTATTGCCATAGGAAACCAATGGGGAAAATGAAAAGTTGACCTTCTGGTTATAAAATAAGCCCTGGGGGGGGGGAAATTAACTCAGGCCATTTATACTAAAAACACCAATTAATAGGAAATAATATTTATATATAATTAGCCACACTTCCAAATCAAAGTAGAAGTATCAAAGTGAAAGTAGAAGTTATCAAGCCAACTCTTGATTATCCTTAGCAATGTGGGAGGGGCTGAGGTTAGCACACTTGTGGATGAATATTATCTAATCTAAATCTAATCTTAACAATGTAAGGGACTCCTTACATTCTTATGCGAAGATACAGGATTGCACAAGGAACTTGTTCAGAAGAAAACTAGATAGGGGCCACTGGGTGGCTTAGCTGGTTAAGCATCCGACTTCCGCTCAGGTCATGATCTCACAGTTCATGAGTTCAAGCCCTGCATCAGGCTCTGTGCTGACAGCTCGGAGCCTGGAGCTTGCTTCAGATTCTGTGTCTCCCTCTTTCTCTGCCCCCTCCACCACTCACACTCTGTCTCTCTCTCTCTTAAAAATAAATAAACATAAGAAGAAGAAAACTGGGTAAAAAGTTTATTTCATCCATAGAATGAAGCACCATGCAGCAATTGAACCGAATCAGAAATGTAATAATATAATCTTATTTTCTCTTAGCAACTATAGTAGAATGCCCCGACCCCCAAGAGAGAACCGTTCGGCAGTAAGCATGATCTATAATGTGTTTGCCTGAGACAGTGAGGGAACGGAAAGAAGGGAGGCAGGCAGATGGAGGCGAGGGGAAGGCAGGGAGAAAGAGAAGGGCAGAGCACCCCAGGTTGGCACAGCGTGGGGGGGGCCAGTTTTTCATGGATGGGGAACCCCTGTTTGGAGGAAAGGCCTAGAATGACTTGGGATAGCAGACCTCTCTGCTTGGATACTAACTCTCCCCAGTAGAATCTCTGATAGGGTTTATAGCACTTTCAGTGCTTTTATGCAAGTAGATTATTTGGGGGCGGGGCAGGGAATGTGGAAAGGGGCTGAGGCTGTGCATTTGCATTGCATGGCAGGAGAACAAAATTATACACGAAAGCATTAAACATACGGGTTACAGTTATAGCCATAGCTACTGACTTGAAAAGAATACCCAACATGTACTTTTACAAAAACGACTTCATTGAAGTATAAGGTCACACGGACTGGAATAAAGGAGCCAGGACTCACGTGAAAATCCATAGATTTTTAAGACTGTTGCTTCTTTCGGTAGCATGCTAGACCATGTAAACGAAGCTAAATTAAGTTAATGAGAAAGACATGGAGTACTTTGCTCAGGAAATCCATCAAAGCAACAGTGAGTGGCATGGAAACATCTGGGTGTAGAAATGGGGGTTCCTTGCAGAATTGCTGAGATACATGGCTAGTATTCCTTTAACGGAACCCTGGACACTCATGGTTGATGTAACCCCCAGCATCCACTGATATGTCTTTAAAAGTTCTGTGTTGAATTTAAATTTTTGGCCTAAGACATCTACCACCTGGTTTCAGCTTTGTTTCTTAGGAGTAACACAGAAGTCACATACAATTCTTACATTATGGCACTGCCTTAACAACCCAAAGACAGTCAGCTGTCTCCCTCAGACTCTCCAGGCCAAATAGCACCCTGGTAGATGCCTTCCTGGCCTGACCCCTCTCTGTCTCAGCCACCCATGCCCATCCTTCAAGGCATCACAGTGGGATCGACTGGGTGCCATTTGCTAACTTGTGTTAACTTGTGGGGAGAAGCAGATGTGATGACAGATACAGAGCACTTTAGAACAATGCTGTTATACACAGTAGGTGTTCAGTAAATGATAGCAGTTGTCGTCACAATTTCATTAGTGGTGACTAGCTTCCAAGAGGGCCCCGAGGGGTTATACCTTGTGTAGTCAGTCCCCTTCCATCTTGAATTGGGGCTGGCCTGTGTGACCAATACAGTATTGTGGACGGTGTGTGACTTTTGAAGTTAGGTCATTAAAAAAGATGACGAAGCTTCTGTCTTGCTTGGTCTTTTGAATCACTTACCCTGGAGCAGGGCGCCATGTTGTGAGAACGCTCAAGCAGCCATGTTGGAGAATCTCATGTGGGAACCTGTGACCTCTTGCTAACCACCACTGCTAGTTTGTCAGCCGTGTCAGTGAGTTACCTCAGAAGCAGGTCCAATTCAGACGACTTTTTCCAATGACCGTAGGTCTCTGCGGCCTCATGAGAGACCCTGAGACAGACCTGCCTCGCTGGGCCTCTCCCAAATTCCTGCCACAGGAAGTATGATGAATAATGAATATGGGTTGCTGTTGTAAGCCATCAAGCTTTAGAGTAATTTGTTATGTGGGAATAGATAACTAATCCAGTCTGTCGTTCTGATTTTTTATTTCTTCACTGGGGAAACTGGGACTTACGGAGAACTATCCCCTGTAGAAGCACAACATGAAGAGTGAGCTCTTGAAGTTTATAGTTGGTGAACGTTCTCCTACAAATCTCTGTGACTTCTCATTACCTTTTAATTCACTTTTTAATTCATATCTGTGCTTTGTCCTGTCACTGACGATCAAATACCCCCAAGAGTATTGAGGAGGCTCCAGTTGTATCCAGTGACCCATAGTTTATCACTGTAAATGGTCAAAATTTGGGGGAAATCGAATGTTTCTAGAAGCCAGGCATATAAGTTTATTGTGTCGAAGGAGGCATACCGTAATGCCGTAAAGCGTGAGGGCTGTGGCAGATAGTACCTGCTGTATCTGAAGGGAATCACATTCTAAAAGAGAGAGAGAGGGGCGCCTGGATGGCTCAAGTGGTTGGGCTTCCAACTTCAGCTTGGGTCATGATCTCACGGCTTGTGAGTTGCAGCCCCGCGTCGGGCTCTGTGCTGACAGCTCAGAGCTTGGAGCCTGCTTTGGATTCTGTGTCTCCCTCTTTCTCTCTACCCCTCTCCCACTCATGCTCTGTCTCTCTCTTCTCAAAAATAAATAAAAACATTTAAAAAAATTTAAAAAAAAAGGTAGGGAGGGAGGGAGGGAGAGAGAGACAGAAAGGAAAGAAAGAAAGAAAGAAAAGAAAAGAAAAGATTTAGTACTCAATACGAAGTGCTCAGATGGCACCAATTCAATAACTGATCAAAATGGACAACCATGTTAACAAACCCCAGTCCTTACTAGAACCTTTTTATTCCCTTCCTGTCTTCCCATTGGCACATCATAGCTCACCATACCTATCCTTCAAAGTGGATTCATTTGTGGGTATTGTTGATACATTCCTGTGTATACATATATATGACGGAAGGAGATTTGGGTGCTGGTTAGGCAGAAAGGACGAATGCCCATTACAGTATTTACTGGCACAGCGTGGCTGTGGCCCACATGCCATGGAGCATAGTCATGCTCGGGTCCCTGGCTGTTATCTGGACTCAGAGCGACTGAGAGGAGCTGGCAGAGGATTCGGATGGCTGGAGGGAGCCTAGGGATGGTGACTGTGGGCCTTGTGGACCAAGGAGGACCAGAGGAAAAACAGGTGTCTGCACGGCATGAGTGCTGTCCATGGTCAGCTCCAATGTCCAGAAGCGAGGTGGAGCCCGAACAGTACCCACAGATGTGGGATGCTTAGGGGAGCATCTTTGAATGATGCCTGTAGAGAGGAGCTATGAGCCCTTCTCATTACCATCAGGCGAAAGCAGCCCCAGGATGGCTCATGGCCAGGCATCTACTCATCTTCCAGAAAGACTGCCACCCTGCTGTACCTATGACTGTACTTGCTCATCTGTGGGGTGGACATGCTGCTTCAGCATCCAAGGGCACCTGTAAGCCCCCTTGTTCCTCCCTCAAGAACAGAGAGTGGCATTCTGGACAGCCAGGGAGAAGGTGGCACTCATGGAGCAGAGGAGATGCCACCCACCCAGCACCATACTCGGGTCCATCTGAACAAATCAGTTTCAGGTTTTATTCACTGGCTCCCGCCACCCCACCAACCCAGCGCCTTGCATATAAGACAGGAGGAACGTATGGCTGTTGTTTTTTAAATCCGCTGGTGTGCCTTAGAGAAGGGGGAGTGGGAAAAAGTTACACGAATGGCGTCTTTTGTCTGGTGGGCGGGAAGGGCAGATTTCCTTAATGAAAATCAGAAAGAAAAGGTTTCTAAGGAAAAAAAAAAAAAAGATTTCTGATGATAGGCCTGACATTTGTTGAGTGCTAGCTGTGTGTAATACTGGGGAGGATGTAGCAAAGAGTGTTTAATTTGATCGCAAAATAACCCTCAAAACTTACGGAAGGGTTTCCTCATTATTGGTGAGGGAGCTGAGACCCAGAGCAGCTGAACACCCCAAGCCTACCCACTGAACTAGGGTGAGGAGGGGAAGCCTTGGTTTTTCCCTGTGACTCTGATCTGAGGCCAAGCCAGGAGGATGCACTGGATGGTGTGGGGTTATTGCTGACCTAGGACTGAAGTAGCTTTGGGGATCTTGCTGGGAGGGGGCTCTACCCCTTAAGTCTTTGCCCTTAATTCTCCCCAGTCCACCCCCTCTCCTTATGCCTGGTCCCCAGGATCCCCCATCTCGTTCCCTGTCTTAGGATTTCTGTCTCTGCTCCTCATTGGCCCCCACAACTCGGCCTTGAACAGGTAACCGTTGGTAACTTGGAGCTGAAGTCAGGTATCTGCCCAGTGGCAAAAAGAATGTTGTTGTAGGTCCAAGAAAATGACGTGGGCTCCTGGAGAAATGTCAAGTTTGAATTTCAAGCCTGCTTTTTCACAGAAATGCTATGACATGGGTAGTCTGTTTCTGTTGCTGGAAATTAATTTTAAAAAGGGTGGTTTTTAAAAAAGCTTAGATTTCTTCCCGCTCTATGGGAGGTTGTAGCCCAGGTTAAAACCTAGAGAGACTTAATAAATAGTGTTTCCAAATAATTTGTCATCCAAACCGCGCAGTTTTGAGAGTGGAAGAGGGTGCTATTAATAATACCCCAGGACTATCCCAGATAAACAAGGATGCATAGTGACCCTGCGTAAGGGAATTTTAGGATGGAACACCTTTGAAAGCTGGGGACTCCTTATGCATATTTTATCATTTGATGACAAGCTGTCTTAAGGTAGTGTCTTAATAATTTTAGAGAAAATACATGCATGTCTCCAGGGCAAACTTCTAAACATTAGTGAAAGGAAAAGTAACTTTCTGGCTTGCTCGTTATTAATAGCCTCCATGCTTTCAAATTGCCAGTAAGTTTCTCTTGTCTGGTTCACACATTTGGATTCTGTCTTTCATACTGAACATTTGCAAACTATCCAAATATAAACATCTTTAATGAAGCAGTACGATAGTGGGGCGAAACAGCGTCCAAGGTGTGAATTATGGCAACATCCATAACTCAGACTGAAGTGTGGCTCTTTGTGATCGCAGAGTGGCTGTTTGCCAAGGCGTATAACAGAACACCTTGGTAATTACAGCCCTAAATAATTCATATATTATCTTTAAACGGCTATTTTTAAGTTGGTAGAAACTGTAAAATAAAAAAACCCAAATAGTGAAACCTCCCTCATCTGCAAGTTCTTAAGTTTATTTAAATGACTGGTGTTTATCCCAGGTAGCCTGAAAGATGTTTGTTTCTTTTCTTCTCGATCTTAAGAAATACTATTAATGGGTAATGGGTGAGGGTTGCATAACTGAAATGTGTCTTTCGTGAAAGACTTCTGATAAGTCGATACACGTCAGGAACAGTTCTGTACGCTAGACAATGATGTATCAGACCTTCTCAATCTCTTTAGAAAGTTGGGGCTCATATTTTCCTGCTTGTAATCGTAGTTAAACTGTGATTCCTCTGACGTGAATTATATGTGCTTATGAGTTTGGAATATGTGAGGTGTGGTTAGGACAAGCTGCAGGCCAAACCATGAAACAGGTAAAATGCAACAACACTCAGTGGTTATTTGTTTGTTTTCAACACTCTGGGCCCTGGACGCTCTAGGCCTCGCTCCAGGTTTTCTGTGTATTCTATCTCCCTTCTGCTTCTCAACTTGGCCTTGTCCCATCTCTTTGCCTTAGGATTCTGATCTCTGCTCAACCTAAAGGCTGTGAATAAGTGATTCTGGTTCACGTGTTCTCCTATGCCACCTTCTTTTTTTTTTTTTACTTTGTAAAGTATCTTTTACCAAAGTGACTTAGAGTGAGTGGTTCTCTCAGGTACCGTGGCGAAGTCAGTTATGAGACAGGAATTTGGTGGGGCGGGGGGCGTTTTTCTCAGCACCCCTCAGATCTCCTTATGTGAGTGTCTACCCATCTTGCATTACGCAACTGACCGGAGTCATTCCAGTTCACTCGGAAACCAGAGCATACCTTTAAGAATAAGAAACAGGCCCGTGAAAAGATTTACTGAAATGTGGGGCTTTCGAGAAGGGACACACAGTGATTGCCAGCTTCGCTCCATAAATCACTATATTTCCCTGAAGGTGGCGATAATCAATGTGCTTTGACACTCAGCGTCAGCAGGCAGAATCAGGGAGGAAATATTTCACATTGATTTGTCTCATCCAGGGCCCAAGCTGTGATGGGAGTTAGCGAATTCTGAAGAATGGCTGATACATCTGCTGGAAACATTCAGGGTTTGGAATGCTCCTGTCTTTGGGTCCCATAGCTTATTCGGTATTGTGGTGTTTTTTTTTTTTTTTCCTCTCTTTTTTTCCTCTGTATCAACCGCACTTTGAGAGAGAGAAAGATAAAGGAAAAAAACAAACAAAAAAAAACCACTTCACACTGACCACAGATACTTTCCATGTGACGTCTTCTTACAATTTTTCTGGGGGGCTGGCTTCCTGAACCCACCAAGCCTTAGTGTTGTTTTCCTCTTGCATCCTGGGCAACGTTGGTTTCATAGAAGCCGAAAGAGGTCTTAGAAACCAGTGCAGTGCACTCAGTGAGGTTTTATTTTATTCTTCAGGACACGAGGGTTCCTCCAAGGTTGTCTGGGAAGCTGTGGGGGGTTGGGGGCGTTAAGAAGGTTGATTCCCTTCCATTGGTGCCAACACCTTGGCTTTGTTTCATACATGTAGCTCTGTGTACGATTTCTGTCCGTCACATCCACTCAAAACGGATAGCTTTGGTCTTTGTGAAGGGATCAGCTCCAAGTGTTCCAAGGACTAGGGCTGGAATACGCGTCCCGAGCCTGTGCCCCTCCTGTCTTTTTTTGTAT
>NW_024412430.1:15861823-15866867 GCF_014898765.1 Herpailurus yagouaroundi | reverse complement strand
TTTTTGGGACAGAGAGAGACAGAGCATGAACGGGGGAGGGGCAGAGAGAGAGGGAGACACAGAATCGGAAACAGGCTCCAGGCTCTGAGCCATCCGCCCAGAGCCTGACGCGGGGCTCGAACTCACGGACCACGAGATCGTGACCTGGCTGAAGTCGGATGCTTAACTGACTGCACCACCCAGGCGCCCCTTTTTTTCTCTTTTTAACAAGCCCACTGAGGGTGCCACCCAAATCCAGGTTCGGGGGTGTTTTCTGATACAACCCAGGCATGAAGAAAGGGCCAGAGTCTGCGCTCCACTGCGCTGTTCTGGTACTGTGTTCACGTCCTTTGTCCTTTGTTGTTCAGCAGACTTAGGGTTGTCTGCTGGCAACAATTGTGCCCTGAGTCTTTCAAGTTAGCCTCAAGGAACTCTGGTTTTATGTTAGGGAAAGTGCAGTGGCAGTGTTGGGGCTCAAAGAGGATTCATCAACATAGAGCCACTTGCTTCTAGCGCGCAAAAAGGACAAGCCCAGGGTTTCAGTCCTGGCTACATCATTTCCTATCTATGCAACTGTGACCAAATTTGGAAACTCTCTGAGCCTCAGTTTTTTTTTTTTTTTTTCATCTGCCAAATGAGAATGATGATACCTCCTTTATGGTGTTATTAAAACAAGAAAAGGCAGGTAATGTGGGTAACCTAATGCCTGATGTTGATGTGAAAGAAACCTTCAGTCTCTTGTTTGTTGCGGTGTTTTGTTCTTCTGAGTCTCCTCCCTTCGTTACGGGAGTTCTTTGGGGGGGGGGGGGGGAAGGCACTTGGGCTTTGAAACTGTGTGGCAGAGACCTGGGTGGATATAGCCCTAAGCCTCAGAAGGATAGTCCTAGCTGAGTGGGTCGTGCTGGGCACTTGCAGGGCAACAATAGACGGCAGTTCCTGTGTGTGCAGGGCCTGTGGACTGCCATGGGTAAGAACCTGGCACATGTTTATGTGTGTATCTCAGAGGATATATGAAAATTACAGTCATTTGTCTTCAGTAGCTGGAGGTCCAACTTTTTACCATGTTCTTGGTGACCAGGAGGAGGTGCCCCACCCACTGAGTTCCAGAGTGTCGGAGGAGTCCCGGACCTCCCTTCCCACACCACTTCTGTCCACCCAGTGCCCGGTGCCCTAAAACTGCCTCCCTCTCCACCCCTCTGCTTTCAAATCCGCATCCTCCATGTTGGAAAGAGGGACACCACTGACAGATTTCGATGTGACTTTTCTTAGGTGATTTGCCTTTAATTAGAAGGCTTGTAGCTAAGAGTATGGGGTTCTGATGGAGGAATCCCAAGGTCCAGTTAGCACGAGAGGAGTTTGGACATAGGGAGACCATCTAGAAAGGCCTTGAATTAACTTCTGAGGAGGCTTCCTGTTTGGACTCTTGGCTTTTTAAAGGAAGGAAGGAATGCTGGTCTCAGAAGCCCCAAGTGCTTAGGGAGGGCCATCGCTGTCATTTGTTGTCCTCTGGCTCTCATTCCCTCATGCCCTTGGCCGGTTCCCAGGTTATCTCACTTCTGCAAGCGCCACTGGCCGTATTTGCTGTGAAGATGATGGTCAGATACGGATCCTTGCACGTCCGAGGACTCCTGTTGGAAGAACCTAAAATTAAGTCAGGTCAGGTGCCAATGTATAAATAAAATGCCAACGACTCACTAAATAATAAAAATTGGAATCAACGTTTGCTGCCTCCTAGATCATAGCCTGGGAACCTGGATGAGAGATGGGCATGCGTCTCTAGGATGAAGGAACCACAGCACGGGTTTAACCACCATTCATTTCAAAGGAACAGTTAATTTAAAAGGGAGCTTAATTCACAGTTTATAGACGTAGCATCTGTGTGTTGAGCATATGCGTTAAAAGGAAAGTAGTGGCAGGTCTATGAAAATGTCAGTTAGATAATTTATGATAGATGTGCTAACCCAGTTCTGCACAATCCAATTCTTTCTTCTCTCTTTTGATCCTCACTGAGGTGTTGTTTTAGAACAGGATGTGTCCCTACCTTACACCCTGTGTCTTTTAAGAATTAAGTATTCTAAGTTGAAAGATTTTTTTTTTTTGCATGCCATTTTGTCATCAGAATTTCTGGAATTCATTTTTTTTTTAATTTAAATCAATGAATTGAAAATTGTCTATTTGTATATTTTCCTTGGTGTTACCAAGCAATATATTTGAGCTGAGGTTCACGGGCTGCGTTGTTTTTCTAAGTAGATGTAATACAGGAGGACTGTTTAACTTCCTGATAACAAGTTGTAATATGAAGAAATGCGCACGCCATTGCTTCATACTTTGCATCTTTGTATTTACCTTCATTTTACAGGGACAAAGTCTTATTTGCTTTTCCTTCTAGAGAGATGTCCCTTCTCAAATGTCTTTCATGGTCTCGCGTACTTCTGTAGAATTTCTTGCAGAAGTCCAGATATTTTGGAATATGAGGGCTAGAACTAAGAGATGTGGAGGTCTAAGTGTTTGTTTTTTTTTAATTTATAGGAGGGCTTAGGTTATTTTTCTATATGAAAATGTGTGTGTGTGTGTGTGTTAACTGGGTATTCAGACTAAGATTCCTGTCTTTTGCTAAAGGCCTAAGAACATAAATCATTTGAAATAAGTATCTTCCAGTGTTTTCCAATGATAACTTTGAATATAGAAGTTTTCAATACCGTTTGTTGAAAATATCACCCTTCAGGAATCATTCCTTGTGTTAAAAATATATAGCCCCTAAATATAGTAATACATTTGACTCTAATTGGAATATCGTGAACATCTGGAAGGCTTTATTTATTTGAAATGTACTCACACCCACCTCTTTTCAAAAAGAATTTGAAGCTATTTACAAAAAGAAAAGACGTACATGGCATGATTCATAAATAGGAAGAGTTAGGGACAAACTGTAGTGGGGTGAGAATACGGGTGATAGAATAGGAGGAAACAGGTTGCTTACTGAGGCGTGAGCATAATTGCTGAGGGCATTCAGGACCTCGTGGTGCGTGAGTCCTTACTGGAACTGGAAGTTGGCCACGTAAAGGCTCTACTTGATTTTCCCATTCTGTTTTGGGTGATTTCTTCAGTGATACTGGTTTGCCACTCCCAGCATCCCTCCTTTGCCAGACTTGAAGGGAAGGTAAGAATAAGCAGTGAGTTCTCGCTGATAGGTAGAAAGATTTGGATGGGAGATGAAGGGAGTAGAGTCCATGGCAGAGTGCGGTGGCCAGGAGCCGTGCTTTGTTAAATCCGCACAGTGTTAAGGAAGAGTAACAGAGGTAACGTTTAGAAACAAGAGGATGGCACACGAAAATTCAGACTCTCGGCTGCCCCGGGAAGTTGAAACAACAGCCAGCTAGATGGCCTTCTGTCCTACGTGACAACAGTCAGCCGCTGCCCTCTGGGTGTTTTATGCTCCTCCCATCTGCCTGGCCATGGAGGGCATTTGTGAGACCCCTGACTCAGACAGCCTGCTTGCAGAGAGCTGGAAGTCTTTCTAACAGTGCGTCGGGGTTGGTATTGCACAGATCTAGCATGTTGGCTGGAGATTGGCACATGATGTTTGCCTTGCTAGAGTCTTCCCTCACCCCTACCCCTACCTGTGCAGAGGACACACAAAGCCCTTGGTGCCATAACTCCTCTCAGATGATACATCCTCGTTCATTATTCATTCATTCACTCACTCCTTCATTCATCATTTATTACAAAAACTTTTATATCGCGTTTACTACCGAAACTCAGGTCCGGGTAGTGCTATCCATTGTTGAGGTTTTAGACAGTGCCTTAGAAATATTGTACATCGGGATTTGGGATGATCGGAGATGCTTAAATCAACTCTGAATTCTCACTGGAAGAAACCGTGTCATTGACTCAGTCTGGGCACCTAATGAGCTTGGTGGGCTAGGTGACCCCACACTCCTGCCAGTGCCCAGCTTCCTCTTCGGGACGGAATCAGCTAAGAGTCTGCAGATACTGAGGGTTGGAGCTGAGCCGTACTCCAGAAGAGAAAGCTCATCGATAGTAAGAAAGACCGATGTAAATACAAGGCTCTTCAAGTAAATGAGACAATTAGGTGGATTTATTCCAAGCCTGAATGTGATTCATTTGGGAGACACGCTTTGTTTTGTTTTGTTTTGTTTTCCCTCAGATCCTAGCACTTGGAAGCAGAGCTAAACTTCAGTTTTCGTATACCCTTAAATACCAAGTACCTAGTAGAAAGGAGATGTTTTATAAACAAGAAATGTTCAGCAAGTCTATTAGTTGTCGGAATTAACAACAACATCATCAGCTCTTTTGGTCATTGTTACCTCCAATGCAAACAAAATGTAATGATTTCTCAACCTTTGGTCGCTG
This sequence comes from Herpailurus yagouaroundi, assembly GCF_014898765.1. NCBI lineage: Eukaryota > Metazoa > Chordata > Mammalia > Carnivora > Felidae > Herpailurus > Herpailurus yagouaroundi. The sequence continues at coordinate 15,862,514 of NW_024412430.1, read as the reverse complement.
GTTTCTCTTCACATGACTTTGGAAATTTTATTCCTTGGGAGCCAGCCCTCTTCAGCCATTCAACCCTTCCACCAGTTGACATGGGGCTGTTTGTGCTGTGTCTGCTGCTGAGTTTTACTTACACCCGTTGAAAACCTGGGAAGTCCAAACACTGGAGACCCAATTTTAAGCTTAATCTACGTTAAAAGAAAAAGACGTCAAACCGTCTTAGGCAGATTCCTTCCATATGACTGCTTTTGTCATAAAGCTTTATATCATGTGATGACTTATCAGTCCATTAAAGATCACACTGGATGATGTACACAGTTCCCCTCCCGGATAGCTAAGGATAAATTTTTTTTAAAGAAGTCACCCAGCAAGATTCTTTCCTTATTCCACATTTTGAAGTCTGCATCTGATTTTCAGATTAAGTGAATGTGGTTTATTCCAGCTTCCTTCCTCCCTTCCTCCCTCCCTCCCTCCCTCCCTTCCTCCCTCCCTTCCTTCCTCCATTCCTTCTTCCCTTTCCTTCCTTCCTCCCTCCCTCCCTCCCTCCCTTTCATTCCTTCCTCCCTCCCTTTCCTTCCTTCCTCGCTCTGTTTCCTTCCTTCCTCCCTCCCTCCGTTTCCTTCCTTCCTCCCTCCCTCCCTCCCTTTCCTTCCTTCCTTCCTTCCTTCCTTCCTTCCTTCCTTCCTCCCTCCCTCCCGCCCTC
>NW_024412430.1:15861000-15861723 GCF_014898765.1 Herpailurus yagouaroundi | reverse complement strand
TCCTCCCTCCCTCCCTCCGTCCCTCCCTCCGTCCCTCCCTCCCTCCCTTCCCTTCCCTTCCCTTCCTTCCTTCCTACCTCCCTCCCTCTTTTCTTACTTCCTCAATAAAAATAGAAGGCTGAAGAGTTTATCGTTTCTTGTAAGGTGAAGAACAGACCATGAGAGGTTAAATTGTAATCTAATTTCTCTCTAAGCAGCTTCTATGGGATCTTTATTACGAGGCGTGGGTATAACACATTTCATTTTTGAAGGCTTAACTTAAGCTACTCCCCAGACCCTCTTTTAGTGAAAGAAAAACAACGACACAAAACTACCTTTTATCTCCATACTGTTTGGGTGAATATTGTACTTATATGTATATTGTCATGTCCGTCCTTGCACAGCTGAATTTAATAAATATCCCTTCCATGATGGAAAGTCATAGCATTTCAGGAGTGAATGCCTGGTATGCTAAATATGACTTCCAGGTGATTCTAATAAAAGTGCATTAACCATTTACGTGGGTGGTGATAAACCTCATCCTTAGATGGAAGCTGAATCACTCTCCTATGACTCCCTTTGTGTGACCCATTTGTGCTAAGGATCCCAAGCACAGTTCTAGCTACATGATTTCTTAGTTAAGTCATTTTAATTAATCAATTCATTTTTCTTTTTTTTTAAATTTTACTTATTTTTATTTATTTTAGAGAGAGTCAGTGTGAGCAGGGGAGAGGGGCAGAGGGG
>NW_024412430.1:15856417-15860900 GCF_014898765.1 Herpailurus yagouaroundi | reverse complement strand
GGCTTCATCCCACGACCCCTGGGACCTTGACCTGAGCCAAGATCAAGAATCAGACGCTCAACCGACTGAGCCACCTAGTCGCACGTAAGCAATTCATTTTTCTATGTCACTGTGTTCCCTTGCCTCTGTATATGCTCCCTAGTTATGAGAAGTTCATGTATGTTTTTTTACTTAGTATTTATAGTGGAAATTTTTGGAATACCCCTGCTTATGTGAATTTAGGTAGTTGCTACGAAAACACACCCTCCGAACCTACAAATGTTGGATAGAACACAGATATCTTTCTGAAGACTTTGCAGAGTGGGGGGAGGAGTTCCACTATATGTCGTGTCCTGAGTGAGACTTGCCCACTTTGGGTTGAGAGCAACGTGTTGACTGTACCCGGTACTTGATCTTTGGGATGTCCTACCGGGCATGTGTTTGGGGAACAAGATGGACACGTGGTCCTGGATGACTGTCTCGGAGACTTTGATTTGCTATTCTTGGCACGGTGGGCTAGAGGCTTCCTGCCAGGCCGGTAAGGTACTCTAACACCAGCTCACGTTGTGTCCTCGCTTGAGGTTTTGCAAAACTGTTCCAAACAGTGCAGACCTGTTGACGAGCCCCTCTTTGTGCATCCTAGCCAGCAAACTTTCTCGGTGTTCCTGGCAGGAAGCGGCCTCAGGCCTGTTTCCACACGTCTTCGAAAGAGTGTTCCTCCCATGAAGTTTCCTCTCTCCTCGTTGCCTGTTCATATCCTTACTGCCTTTAAGATCCCGTTTGAAACATATCTTCTGGAAAGTTTTCCCAATTAGCTTTAACTCATCTTGAGCACTTATCCCCATTTTATCACTTCAGCCTCCTTGAAGGCAGGAATCATGTCTACATCTCTTCCCGTTTTCTCTGTATGTTACAAGAAAATTGCTATATGTTATTAAGAGTACTTATCATGGAATCAGGACCACTTGGGGATAGCTCAGCTCCCCACCATTTTATGTGTGAGGCTACCATGTGCAGAAGAAGCTAAAGTGGCTTTCTGTGAATATTTACTAATTGCCAATTATATAGCCAGGATTTATTGTAAATTTTATTTTGATACAATTTCAGACTTTTCAGAAACATGTCAAGAGTAATGTAAAGAATTCCTTTGGATTCTGTACTCACAGTTCCCAAATGTGAACTTTTCTCCATTATTCTATTTTTTTTCTGAACCATTTAGAGTAGGTTGCAGACATGGTAAGTACCATTTTACTCCTAAATTCTTTAGTGTGTAGTTCCTAAAAACAAGAAGATTCTCTATGTAACCAGTATAGTATCAAAATCAGAAAATTAGTATCAGTATACCCTATTATCTAATATGCGGACCTTGGTGATTTCACTGATTGTCCCACGGTCTGTTGTGGCAAAGGAAGATACTAGATCGTATGTGGTCCAGCTGTGAGACCAAGAGCCAGACCTTTGAGCTCATTCTTTTGTGTTTTTTCTGCATCTCTACACTAAACAACATCTTCAGACGTCACCTCTGACAACATCACGGAGTTCACTCAAAGCCTTGGTAAACGTCTCAGGACTTTCAGGAACTTCCAGAAACGAGGCCAATAATGCTGTTACTTTATTAAAGATCAGTGGATGCGAAGTAGAAATCTTGATGTCATTCTTCATGTTTCCCTTGTGTAAGCCAAGCTGTAGAAGTCTCATTTATGAGATTAAAATTCAGAGAACTGGCAGTAGACCATGTTTGACAGAAGCAGAACCTTGGCCAAGAATGAACTCAGGGTGGGAAATGCCTGAAGTGTGGAGACGAGACTCCTCATTGAAGATGGTGGTGATGATTTTTGACTCCAGGGGAAAAACTATCCGATTGCTGAGATTTAGTTTAAATAGCTCATCACTTATAAATTAAATATATTCCTACCTGGTTGCCATGATTTTCATTAACCAGACCTTCTGCTTCTATGCCAGTTAGGGAATCTATATGAAACATAGTGATGTTTCAGTGATTAGGCCCAGCCGGGGACAAAGGCTTACGTCTCTTGCCATGGAGTTCCTTGTTTAATTTACTGTAAGACATCCTAACATGGCCTCCAGCATTAAAGAGAACATAATATAGCAGAATATTCAGCTGGAAAAAAATTTGACACTATTCAAAGGTTTGGAGGAACAGTTGTAATACCCATAAAATCGGAAAATGATACATAAATCTTTTTTAAAGTAAAAATGTTGGCTTCTTTCTCAAAATGTTTCCGTTAAGACTTAATATTATGGGTATCAGAGCCTTTGTTCAGCACATAATGTTCAGAGTAATTTGGTAGACACGAACTAAAGATCCTTTAAACAACTTGCTTTTATCACAATTTAATTTTATTCCTCTATTCAGGCCTAGTGACATTCATTTAGTGACTTTGTTGTGGGAACATTTCTTTGCATATAATATACAGAACTGTTCCAATGTAGTCTGTTTTGGATCATTCATTATTCATTTCTTTGGGCTTTCTCGGATGGAAAAATAGAGTCCAGTTAACAGCTTCAAGTAAAAATGTCTGAAAGACGTGACTTCTCTTACATATATATAATTAGGGGAAAAAAAGACCTTCATTTTTGGATATACTTTAGACAGTCATTTACAGCAGAGAGCTAGTCTGAAGCTTTGGCAAGTGAGAGAGGAGACAGACAGACAGACAAAGAGAGGGAGAGAGGAGAAAGACCACGATTGGTCTGACCTGCTTGCTGAGTTTTGTGTTGCAACCTTTTGCTCTCACGTAGGGAAGGAAGGGATGCATTTGACCAGGCCAGTTATGTTATTTCTGAGGGATAGGGACGGATCTCAGGAGACCAGCGAGCACCCCCCGGGGTTGCAGTCCCTTAAGACTGTGTTCTCATCAGTGCCTTTGGGGATCGTGACCACGCTTGGCCAGTGGAGAGGAGCAACCAGACCAGGAATGGTGTCTCTAAAGAAACACTTTGAAAGCAGCCTAGGAATTAAAGAAGGGAACGCGTTAGCACCAAGTGCGATTCACATCAGCCAGTCTGTCTTTTAGAAAATAAGTATTTTGGGGGGTTGGAGAGAAGTATCTGAAGGGCAGCCCATGTAGCAGGAGGAACATGAATATGCCGTGGGGGTCGGATAATCCCAATTCCCAGGTCCAGTGTTGCCACTTGTATCAGCGAGGTGACCCTCTTAGGTAGACCTCTTAATCTCTCTGATCCGCACTTCATGCACCAGGAAAATCTTACACTCGTTCGGCAAGCGTCCGCTGGGCGCCTACTGTATACCAGCCCTCTGTCCAGCACTGAGGATTCATGGATGAGTATGACGTTCCTCTCCTCAGCGAGCTCAGAACATAGAAGACCCACGGAGTGGTGAGGCTTGCACGAGAACATACGTGGAATCACCTGGCAGCATTTCTGGCCCGTAGTGGGGGAGTTCATGTATTTTCTTTTCTTTTCCTGGTTGTCTTCTCAGCTTTCCATGAAAATGGGGGAAATCCAGGCTTTCCCAAGAATTTAGCAATCATAGGCATTCATTCCTCTTATGTCCCACACAAAAATCTCCTATTAGGAAATGTCATAGTTTGGAATTTGACCAGTTAGTTGCATACTTGTAAAGAATTGGTATAAGACTGACTCAGCCAACATGAGCTCCCAGAGCAGCTTTGTGTCACTGACGGTTCACTCTTACGCCATGCACGGCACCGTGGGAGTTGTTTCTCTCCCTGGTGAAATGAGGCTTGTGGGGTAGGTAGGCTCGGTCTTTATCCTTCGGGATCCAGCGGTAATTGAGTTTGCTTCTTCTTTTTTTTTTTTTTTTTAATTTTACTTATTTTTGACGGAGAGGGAGAGACAGAGCATGAGTAGGGGAGGGGCAGAGAGAGGGAGACACAGAATCCGAACCAGGTTCCAGGCTCTCAGCTGTCAGCACAGAGCCTGACGCGGGGCTCGAACCCACAGACCGCGAGATGGTGGCCTGAGCCGAAGTTGGATGCTCAACCGACGGAGCCACCCAGGCGCCCCGAGTTTGCTTCTGATTGTCCACTTGAATCAGTGTTCCCTGCACTGTGTCTTTCTTAGCCCCGCCTTCCCCGCCCCATCCTCAAAGCTCTGTTAGAGCTTCTGGGGAGCAGAAGCAGTGCTTTCGTTTCAGCCTTGATTGCGTTGGTTTTCTCCTGCTCCTTCCTCTCGCCTCTGGTTTTGGAGCAAATGGAGGAGGAAACCGAGGAGGAGGGCCATCTCCACACCTTACCGTCGTCCCCTTTCGCCGAACTTTGGGTGACTCCTGGTTCTCTGTTTCTCGCTTGGACCCCCGATGTCTTCAGCAGGGTCACTGCTCTCTGTGTAGCTGTTGAGCCTCGGGGTAACTTACAGAATCACACGTGGTGAGGACCGGAAGGGACCTGGATGGCCCCTTCGCATGTATAAAACCGTTCTGGAAGGAGAAGGGACCTTCCCGAGGGTGAGCAGCAGGTCAGTAGCCAGCCCCGGGCTGGAACTCTGACCTTGGGTGCGG
>NW_024412430.1:15833766-15856317 GCF_014898765.1 Herpailurus yagouaroundi | reverse complement strand
GTCCTCCCGCCACCTCTTGTTCACCGCCCCAGACACACTTTCTCTCCCTCTTGTGCAGATTCCTTTTTGCCTACAGGCCCTAAACATCGGGGACCCTCAGAGTTCCATCCTTGTCCCCGTGCTCTGTCCCCTGCGTACGTGCACCTTACCAATACCGCCAGACTGCTCCCAGCCCCTCCTTTCCACCGCCTGTGCACTTCTATCTGGACACCTGCACAGGCGCCTCGCACGCAACCCGTTCAGAAGCAAGCGGTCCCTTGCGCGACAGGTGACTGCCCTTCAGGCATCAGCCTGGCGCAGGAGACGTCCTGAAGGCCCTCCAGGTTCTGTCGCCCAAAAGTATAGGAACTCGCGGGGCGATGTCGGGAATGGCCTGGTCACTGTGTTCAAGGGCCCCTCTAGCCGCGTTTGCCCTGCATTCCCGGAACTCCTCACAGTGCGGATGCCACACAGCCCATGGGCGTCTCCGCGAGTTCCAGGGACCCAGTGGATGGAGCAGTAAGTGGCGTGACACATGGGAAGGGGAGCCAGGAACAAAATTCAGAATTAATCTCTCTTCGTTCCCTTTCTCTACTCCCGGCCCCCAGCTGCTCTGCTATCTTTGGTTTAAGCGGTGCTATTTTTGCCAAGATTAAGCATCTTTTTATTTCCTTCAGGTCTGGTCTGTGCCTCGCTTGGGAGTGTTCATTTAGGTTTTGGTTCCTTCCTGCTCTGTGGATTTTTGTTCTCGCACAGCCCTCTCAACGAATACAGTATCTTTCGCTTCCCAATATTGTTTGCTCCAAGCTTATAGGATGTTCTTTGCCATCTAATTTTAGATCCTACGTGATGCCCTCCGAGCAGCCTCTCCTTTGGAGGGATAAAAGCCATGGTTAAGATGTCACTTCCCATAAATCAGGTTTGGTGACGATGAAGGCAGCTGTGGGGGAGGGGGGGGCAGGAACCCACAAAGTCTGACCCTTTCAAAGTCGACTTAATCCTCCCTCTCATCCCCTCCCTCTCCAATGCTACACTTTGCAGGGTGGATAGACCCCTTTAACAAGAAGAATGAGCTTTCGCATTGTTCGCCTTTGTCACAGCAACAAAAGCCCTGGAAAATTCCAATTAATTAGCAAGCCTTGGGCTAATGAAAGAATAAAACTGAAAGAGAAACGCTCTAAGCTTTTGGAGAGGAGTACGCATATGAAGACAATGCTGATTTCAAATATTTGGGGCTGTTTGTATAATTTTCCCAGGGTTTGCCTTCCTGAGACTCAAAGAGATAAGACGAGAGGGATGGGAGCGAGGATTTGTTGGAGTCCAGAGTCAGGATGTAATAACGTTGCTGGCTTTTCAGGACATTAAATGACCCACCGTCATTGGAACAAGGCAGTTAAATGTGGGCTCAGACAGTCGGGGAAATTAAAGCCAGGATAGAGACCCTTTGCACAGTTCGTGTTTATAGGAAAACAGGACACACAGTAGATTATGGAGTGAGGTTGAAGTTAATTATTAGGAGGGACCAGGAAATCTCTGTATCCTCGTGTCCTTGAATGAGGACTTGGAACCGGTGTGGCTGCCAGAAACGTATGGCGGTAACAAAAACACCGAAGTCGCTCAATTTGTAGCTTTTTATTGGATGATGATGATGATAGTGACACAACAGTCGTGTCGCGATAAAACCACAGCACGACCGCTACCAACAGGTAGCCTGATTGGAGCATTTACTGTATGCCAGGCGCAGCTCTGAGCACGTTTAGTCCTCTCGACAGCCCCGCTGGACGCTGGATACGGTGCGACTCCCGTCCGTATTCCCCCCGTTTTACAGTTCAGAAGACTGAAGCTAAGACAGGAAGTGGCTGGCGCACATGTGTAAGTGCCAAGCCGAGATGGGAATCCGTGCAGTCCCCTCCCAGTGTCCGTGCTCCCAACGGCCTGTCTGCGAGGTACAGTCCTACCGCAGGAGAGGCCAGATATTGCCAGGCCGGGGTAGGAGCCGGGGAGTCGGAGGCTCTGTTCCCAGTTCCTGTGATCGTGGACACAGGTCATTCCGTTACCATTTCTGGTCCTCAACGTCTTCATCTGTAAAATGAAATTATGGCAGTGGGTGTTATCTAAGGTGTCTTCCGCTTCTCAGATCTTATGGGTTGAAAAATGACGTGTCTCAGATGCAGGGTAAATGGAGCGGTCGTTTCTGAGGGGCGTGTGTGGGCAGGTGTGCATGTGCTCTCGCTCAGACATTAAAAAAAATGGGGCATCAGCTTTGGGGTCGGGCAGGTCTGTGTTCAGACCCTAACTCTCCGGTCCGACTTGGCTGATGGCTTTATCTCTGTGAAGTTTAATTTCTTCCATTCCCTGATGGAGGAGTTGACCTTATATGTGAGTGCCTCTCGTGATGCCTGCAAAGCAGGTCGCTCTCCTGTTTATCCTCATGTAGCTGGTGTGGGAGGTGGATAGAAGATGCCCCCATCAGAAGCTGGGGGCAGAGAAGAGGTTGGTGGAGCCAGAAGGGGTATTTTCCCGAAGAGATGCTTGGAGGGTACTTTTGCATGATGGATCTGTTGGTAATTGACCTCAGGTGACCTTCATTGAATCGTGTCACCTTCCTTTCACTGTTCTTCCGTGAGTAATGGTTATTGTCTGTGAATGTTCTTCATACCCCGGGGAGCAGGTGGTAATTGAAAGGGGGCCGGCTCAGCAGTTGTACAGGGTTGAGTACTGTCCCCCACCAAATTCACGCCTACCTGGAATTCAGAATGTGACCTTATTTGGAAATAGGGTTTTGTAGATGTAATCAAGTTGAAAGGTGTTGTCACATTGGATTAGGGTGGGACCTAATGCGATAACTGGTTTCCTTGTAAAAAAAAAAAGAAGGCAATTTGGACACGGACACAGAAATGAGAATGTCACTGAACTCAGAAGACACACAGGGAGAACACCAAGTGATGACGGAGGCCGAGCCTGTAGCGATGTGTCTACAAGCCAAGGAATGCCAGAAGCTAGAGAGAGGCGGGGAAAGATCTTCCCTGAGAGCCTTCAGAGGGAGCACGGCCCTGCCAACATCTTGGTTTAGAACTTGTAGCCAGAACTGTGAAAGGATAAATTTCAATTGTCTAAAGCCACCCAGTTTGTGGTACTTTGGTTGCAGTGGTCCCAGGAAACTAATACAGCATGAAAGATACCTGTTTCTAAGCCATAATAGTCAGGGTTAGACAAGAGGGAGAGAGACAAACAGATACTAAAGGGGAAAAGAAAATACAGTGATTCCACGGAGGGGTGTTTGGGAAGCCATTTACTATCATCGTGGTTCCTCTGCCCACTCTAAGTTAAGCTCTTTTTACTCTTAGGATCCAGGTCAGAACAGGTGTCATGGAAGTGAGCAAAGAACTTGACCCAAAAAGCCCCCAGAGTTTTAGTAGGCCAACCTTTTTAAAAATACAATTTCTTAAAACCAGTATACTGTAGACTATGATGGTCACCCATGGAGGTTCTGAGGGGTCGTCCACACTGAATATTCAGAGAGGTGCCTCCCCATGGTTTAACAGTAGATGAGGGTATTTTTTGAAGTCACGTACATGCTTCCAGAAGTTGAAAAAGGGTCGGTATGTTCGAAACACGAACATGGCTATGGCATAGGTTGGAAAGTACAGAGTTCCTTAGAATTTGATGATCATTTAATAATCAATAACTTGGGAATAAACCTTAAAATTGTGATAAGAAAAATAAGTCTTAGTTACCTCTACAAGGCAAGAACTTGGCAGAAAACAACATGACAATAAGACAAAGCCATCAAACTGGCTTAGGCTATGTGGGTTCGGTCTGTTCCAGGAAAGCGCAGAGTGAAGACAGCTCGTGAATTCTGTCATCAGGCAGTGAGGCCCGTATCACATGTCACTTTGCTTTGTTTTTAACATGTGGCTCAAGCGGTGCCAGACCCGCTGCTGTGTGGGAGATGTCCCTTCTGACAAAATAAGGCATTTTCCTGGCATCTGGCCCCTTTGGGATTTTTGCTGGTGTGCATAAACCCAGCAAGTTTGCATTCCCCACGCATGCCCAATGTGATCACGCTTGGCTTTCTGGATCTGTGGTGGTCTTGAGTCCCGTCAGTGCTGACATGGCCCACTCCTGATCACTCCTGGGAGTTATTGTGAAGAAATGAAACCAGGTGTTCCCTCATCCATTATTCAGAAACCGTCTCCCATCTACCTTGCCTGCTGTGAGGAAGAAACAGAGGAGGCAACATAAACCCAGTTTTGACCAGAAGGACCGAAAACGTTCTGCAGGGTGGAAATGAAAGTATTTTCAGCAGGCTGTCTCCTTTTTTTCTTTCTTCTCATCCATCATGATAACAGAGTTCACTGGGAAAGTTCATTTGTATCATTTTGTGTTCAAAGAGACGATGATGATGATACGAGGTGACACTAATATTAATGCTCATTCTCAGTTGTGTGTTATTGGCTGAATAAACTGGACCTGGGAGGTGAGTCTGAAGTTGTCTCAACTACTTCTTGAAACCCCATCGGACGGCCCTTTTCACCTCCCGGTTCTCCCCTCTTGAATGTATTTCGCTCTCAGCCACAAGGGCCATCGGTGAAACCACGTGGACCTGTAGGCACAAATTTATTATCTCTGATGGAAAAACAACGAAAAGAACCTTCTCTAGCAGTAAGAGCGCACGATACGTTATCTTTATAGAAAGGCTAGACATGATCATCCATGTTGAAAGAGACGGCTGAGAGAAGGAAGATTGTGCAGAGTGCTGGAAAACCATCCTCAGTGTTTTGTACGTGACCTTGGGAAGTGGCTCGTTCACTTCCCTCATTCAACACATGCTTGTTGACCACGTGTCAGGGGTGCAACTAAGTCAGACCAGAGGTGTAGATTGTGGTGAGACACAGACCCTGCTTCCTAGGATCTTGTGGTCTCAAGTCAAAAAATTGTGAAGTCATTTCCAAATTTATCTGGTGTCACGCTCCCCGTTGCTGAGTCCTTTCCAGCCTGGGGTTTTTTTTTTTTGTGCCTGCAACACACCCAGTGGGATCAGCCCCTAGGTGACTGGTTTCTTTACACCATTTCAGTTTATGAACTCTCTTCCCCAGGCCTTCCTGACACTCAGTCCAAAGTCACCACGTGGCCCGTGTGATTCTCAGCCCCCCTACCTGCTTGCTTTCTTTGGTGGCACGTGCTCTTGTTTGAAATGACCACGTTCAGTTATTCATTCACCTGTTTTATTGTGTACCTCCTTCCCACTAGAACGTACACTTTGAAAAGGCGGATCTTCCTTGTCTTGTTTTCCATCGTATCCTTGGCAATACATTTTTGTTGAATGGATGGATGGATGAGAATGAATGGATCACTATACTACATTATAATGTATTCTATCATGGGCGCGCTCACAAAGCGCTCTAAGGAAATGAGGACGCGAGTGACAGCTTCCCTGACTGAGCAGGGTGGGTTGTCTCCACAGAGAAGACCTGTGAGCCGGACCTGGCAGGCAGGGGAGGTCCATCATCAGTTGCTCTTTCTTCTTGGGTAGGTGCAGCTCTTCACTCATCACCCTGAGCCTCCCCAGCTGACCCCCCTGCCCCTGGCTCTCTGCCAACGGCCCGGATGATCCGCCGAGAGAGTCGACCCTTTAACACCTGACAGGGTGAGCCCTTCATTGTGACCCCTGCCCTCTTTGGACACAGGTATCGGAAGCGAGGAGCACACGTTTCCTGAAAACTCCTTCATGCTATGAAAAGTTGCTAAAAGCTGTTTTTCCAATAAAGAGAACTTGGAATTGATGTAACGGATAAAAAGAGCTCGTGAAACAGAAGTAGGCATTCTTGACAAAATAAAAATAGAAGCTTAAAAGACGCATCGTTGGGGGAAAGTTAAGAAAGATTTTTTTCCCCCTATGTAAGAAAATACGTGTGGATGAGGCATGTGTTTTAAACTATAGAACGCAATTTGCGTGTAGCTTCAGGGCGCCGCAACCACGGCGATTCAGAATTTGCTCGGTTCTGATAGACATAGTTGCAATATATATATCCATTAACAAGATTATCACTTGAAGAGACAATTGTGTTTTTACTGAAAGGGTTTTTTAAGGATAAAATTTATTGATATTTAATGAAGCGTGATGCTTCTAAATGAACCACGAAAGCAATAGCTGAACTAATTAAGTGCACATAAAGGCTCCCGGAATACACGCGTGATGGGGGCTGTGCGCTTATCCGTGGTGCCTGGTTACACCAACATCCTGGAGGACACGCTCCTCACATACGCTTCGTGGAAGCAACAGTAAATCCTCCCGTAACGCGTGCAATAAAGAAGGAAATAATCATTTAGATTTCCTGCACATGCGGATGGGATGTTTAAGTCAAGCGTCGCAGGGTTTATAGGTTATAATTTAGCAGAGTTAAGACTAGTAATAACAACATATTATTTCCACACACTTGATTTAGGCCTCTGCGTGTGCTGTTTCATTGAATGATAAATCGTCCCTGGTTCTAAAAATATGCATCGTCCTCCCTCCCCTTTGCTCTCCCAAGAGAGACCAAGGATGGTAAATAGCATGAGTTGAACATTTCATGGTGCAACAAGGATTCTTGTGGGCCCTTGTCAACTGCATGTGAAGACAGGCCAGGTCGAGCGTGCTGAGCATTGACAAAAGAAGGCAAAACCGTGCCCGGCCATGCCGCTTGGGTCATTACAGGTTGCCCCGGTTTGGGAGACAGACGACTTACCCTGACAGCGCTAGTAACGTTGACCTTTGTCAGTGACCGGCTTCCCTTTTAGCCACCGGCTCTGGACTCGGCCCCAGGCACCTGCTCTCTGGCCCGTTATCACAGAGCTTAGCTCTTCGTGAGTGGTTGGTAACTTCCTCACGCACCTCTCTGACAGTGGTGTTCCGACGCTCACGAGGGAGTCTCACACATCATTAGACCCACAGTAACAGTGCGTACTAGTGGCCGAGAGGCAGGCACCCGACCAGGTGCCAGAGCAGTACTTGTCAAACTTGAGCCCGTGTCAGAATCTCCCAAAGGGCCTGTGAAAATGCCAGTGGCTGGCCCCACCCCCAGAGTTTCTGACTCCGCACGGCTGGGGTGGGGCCTGAGAACTTGGGTTTCTGACAAGTTCCCCAGTGATGCCGATGCTGTTGGCTCAGCCATCACAGTTGGGGAACCTTTGCAGATGATACCCAGGCCAGGGTGGGGAAGGGCATTTCGGAGACACCCTTCTGAGAAGTCACAACCAGGGAGGGGTGTGGTTTGCCTCAGGTACCCTCTCGATTCCCATCCTATTTTCTTTATTTCCTTAAAAGCAAAACAAAACAAAACCAACACATTTCTCTTCTTTCTCTAAGAGATCCAGGGCCGCTCTTCGCAGGTAAGGGCTTGAAACTTACCTCTCACTCAGGTGGGACCCTTGGCGACTTAAAGGACCTGCCCTTCACAAGGATGTCTGCTTTTTAATGGGGTGAAATCAGAGAAATTCAGCTCTGGGAGAAGATGCGTCGCATATCTGCCAGTGGGCTTTAAGGGACACCAGGTTCAGATTTGAACTCACACCATTCAGGCCAGCTCATGTGTTTGTCCATGAAGCACCCATCTGTCCCTGTGCCCTCTCAGATGAGCCCACCTTCGCTTGCAGGTTCTCTGATTCCCTGACACAGGGCCCGTTACATGGCAGACACGTGGCAAGTGTATACTGAATGGGTGGAAGGATGGAGTGTGACAGGGACAAACGTGATTAATTGTGTGACTGAGTGCATCTCTCCCCTCTGGCTCTTGAAGGACAACGCAGTGTTGCTTGAAAAGAAAGAAATCCTGTGGTTCCCCTGGGGCCCCCCCCCCACCTCTACCTATTTTGGGGTTTTTAATAAGCGCATAGTAAGGAGAGTCAAACAGGAATGGAAGCAGGTAAGTTTGTGTTGAGAGAGAACAGCAGGATAGAAGGGAGGAAAGAACCTTATTTTCTCGGGAACCCTGGGGAGAGTTCATTCTGTTTTGTGGGGGAGTGGACGAGTGAAGGAAGGCTTTGGGCTGCCGAAGGGGGGAAGAGTGGTCTGTGAAGGGGAGTGGCAGACAGCTGTGGCAGAGAAGGTGACGTTTATAGGCATCGCAGAAGTTTGTGTCTTTGGGGGCCACCTGGGTGGCTCGCTCAGTCGGTTAAGCGTCCACCTTTGGCTCAGGTCACGATCTTGTGCTTTGTGAATTTGAGCTGTGTATCAGGTTGTGTGTTGACAGTGTGGAGCCTGCTTGGGCTTTCTCTCTCTCTCTCTCTCTCTCTCTCTCTCTCTCTCTCTCTCTTTGCCTCTACCCCACTTGTGTGCTCTCTCTCAAAAATAAATAAACAAACTAAAAGCGTGTTTCTTTGAAAGGACTCCTCCATCTGAATGTGGGGTGAAGGGTCCTGGGATTTATTTGGGTTGTGAGTGATTCATTGTGTCAGCAAATACAATATGTGTGTGTGTGTGTGTGTGTGTGTGTGTGTGTGTACACACATACATATTCTTGTGTGAATAATAGGGACAAATGAATAGACATTACACCTGGGGGGAAGATGCTTAGTTGGTCATGTGATCTTGAGCCGTGGTTCTCAAAGTGGGGGTCCCCAGACCAGTAGCGTCCGCATCACCTGGGAAGTTGTTAGAACTGCAGATAAACGCCTACCCACTGACCTAGAAACTCTGAGGGTGGGGCCGGTATTCTGTGTTTTTACAGGCCCTCCAGGGGGATTCTGATGCATGCTCCAGCTTGAGAGCCAAGGGACTCGGGAGTCACTATCTGCACGGTTCCTTCGTGAAATGAAGGAGCAATATAGGCTGTACGTGTGCGGGACCCTCTGACATTCAGGGGGGCAAACTGAACCAAAGAAGAGCAGAGGCAAATGTTTTCCTGTGTGAGTACCGACTTTTCTTCAGTATTTCATCATTTGAGATGCCTCTGAAGACAGAAATGTTGAGCTTTGCAAAGAAAACAAACGGGCTGAATATTGAAAGAGGAAAAAGAAAAATGTATCAAACAGTCACATTGAACAAATATGTGAGAATCTACGCCATGACCGTGTCAGGAGCCTGAGAAAGTGACTCGTTTGTGGACGGAATGGGCTGTGTAATGGGTCAGTGATTCCAGGTGTGATAACCCCGGATGTCACTGGCTGCCCTGTCGTGCTTATTCTCCTGGTTTTAAACTGGCTTTTTATTCTTGCAGCAGTAACTTTGTAACATGTGACCTTTTCAGTTTTTTTACCCACTGGTACTGGTACTTTTTTCTTTAACTAACATTTTTTTCCCCTGAGTATAAAAATAAACATGTTTACAGTGCAAAAAATATTTAAATACTGAAAAAAAAAAACCCAGAGAATACAATAAAATTACCTTCCAGTATTCCCCAGACACAGAGATATCCACTGTTAATATTTTAGGAGATAAACATGTGTGGCTATTTTGCAATGGATAGTAGCGATGATTAATATGTAAATAAAGTTTTGTGTTCTCTTTCTTACATTGCTGTGGACTTTCCTCCATGAGTTTCAGTACTCTTTGGAAATAGGGTTTTTAAGTACAGCAGAAATTTTTTGTGTGTGTGGGAAGTGTGCTCTATTTAACCAAGTTTGCTTTGTGTTGCTGTTGTTGTTAAAACCGTGTTATCACAAGTATCTTTAAAATGTTGGTACATTACTGGGTCAAATGAACATTTTAAATACTCTTGACTGTATTACGAAATGGGCTAGATCACATTTTATACCCTACTCAGTCTAGTAGCAGAATAGGGAGAGTGTCTATCTTTGGTCTTATCTGCTGGATTTTTCTTTTGTGAACTATTTATGTCCTTTGGCCTTCCCCGCCATAGGAATGTTCGTCTTTACTATTGATTCGTAAGGCCTCTTTACATATTAAGCCCTCACCCCTTTGTTATATAGAAAGCTAGTATATTACTAGTCTTTTGTTTGCTTTTTCATTTTGCTTTTGGTGCTTTTTGAGCTAAAATATTTTTGCAGCTACATCTGTTTATCTTTGCCTTCGCCATCCTGATATTTAAGAAAAACTCACGTATTTTCTTTTCGTTGTTTTATATTTCAGTAGTTAGCTCTGAATTTGCTTGGAGTTTATTTTGGTATAGTTTGGCTGTGCGATCATATCTCCCGCCGACGACTGAGACCATCTCTCCCATTCCGTATGCTCTTTGCTGGTGTGACTTTGCTGTGCTGTCTTCTCACAAAGTGGAGCTTCTTTCTCTACCCCCTTTGAATTTGGATGAACCCAAGATTACTTTGGCCAGCAACGGGTGGCAGAAGTGACCCTGTGCCCGCTACAGGAATGGTCCTTAACGGCCCGAGAGCAGCCTCTTCGAGGTCAGCTGCCATGCCGTTAGAAGCCCAAGTCCTGTGGAGTGGCCGTGTTGAGGTGTCCCCGTTGACGGCCAGCCTGTGAGAAGTCCATGCACTCTGCCCTCCAGACGACCGCAGCTCTCGCTGACATCGGGCTGGAGTGTGTGAGAGACCCCAGTCGAGAAGCCGCTGCTGAGCCCAGTCGACCTTAGCTCTAAATCGTACGCGGTAATAATAAATCGTCGTTTTAAAGACCGACTCTTAGGGTTGTTTGTTATGTAGTAAGTACACAATCAGAACATACATAGTGTGATAAGGAGTTAGCTTTGGTTTTTCCCCCAAACAATAGATAGTTGGCTCCACTATCGTTTACTTGGACAACCTCCTTTCCCCCACTCGTCTGTAATGCCCTCGTATGCTGACGGTCATTGTATATTTGAGGTCGTGGTCTTTTGCTTCTGTCCTGCTTCTCTTCAGCCCTGTAGTCTTCCTTCAGTGTCCCACATTTTTCGCTTTCATAGCTCTGTAACAGATTTCTTTTCTTTCCCAAAGCCTTTTGGACGGCGAGGAGACTTTATTCTTCCAGGTGAACTTGAGAATCCATCGTCAAGGTGGCGAATGAGGAAGAGCCCTTTAGCACTTTGCCATCAGTTGTGGCTCCCAACCCGAAGGGTGGTGTCCACCAGGGATATTTGGCAATGTCTGGACAGACTTTAGTTTTAGATGCCACAGCCAGGGGGAGGACTACTGGCATCTACTGGGTAGAGGCTAGAGATGCTGTTCCCCACCCTACAATGTACAGGTTACCCCCAAACACGCACACACGCACACACACCCATGAATTATCTGGCATAAAATGTCAGTAATGAGAAGCTGAGAAGCCCTGCGTTAAGAGAATGAAATAGTTTGGAAGGGTCAACATACTCTATTTAGTTTTCTCACCTAGGAACATGTATGTGTCTACGTTTATTCATGTCTTCAGAAAAAAAATAGTTTTCTTCGTATTACATGCTATTCCTAGGTATTTTTAACCTAATTTTTTCCCTTTACACTTTAAAACTCATAATCGAGAGTATATAAGAAATCTGTTGCTTTCGCCCTGTTTACCTGTGACTTGTCACCTAATTTTCTTTTCACACGTAGGGATTTTTAGCAGATTCTGTTGCATCTTATAGGTAGATGGAATTCCTGAGATTTAATTTGGTAACAAGTGGGGAGAGTATACTCCAGCGTTACTCAGAAAATGTTGGAGCTAGAAGGGACTGGAGAGGTTACTTAATCCCTCGCCTTCCTTTAAGTGAACGGTAAATCTGAAGCCGAGAAAAGGTCGTTTACCTGCCTCATGGCACACAGCGGAGGAGAGGAGATCAGCGCACACAACAGCAGCCTTTGGATGAGTGTGTTGAAAATTCTCGTAGCTTCTATAAACATTGAGAACCTGACGCCGGATTTTAAAGCCTCTCAGGCCACTACGGTGCGTTGGCAATGACTTTAGAAACGTGCTTGTCCGCTCCCTTCCCCCTCCCTTGTCTGCAGTGTCCCGGCAGCCCAGCCCCCACACGTCCTCTTGCCGGGGCCACAACTCTGCCTCACGCAGCGTCCCCAAGTCACTTCTGCTTGCTAGAAGCTTCTCCTTCGGTGGGGCCGTTCTCTGCCTTTTGAGGCTGACGCACCCTTTACGGTCGGGCAGAGCCGCGTTGGAGGAAGCGGCATTTTCCCAGCTGTTCAAGCGGCAACTAACGGAGGTTTGAAGGGCAGGGGGAAGAAGAGTGTTGCTGGTTGGTTGAGGAGGAGGGCTTCGAAGTTCGGTTTCCAGGTGTCCAAGACCCATGTGAACTGGGCATCGCATAAATACTTGTGAAACAGAATTTTACAGAACCTCAGATGATGTTTCTATGTTTTCTAGACCCCCCTTTTTTTTTTTTTTTTTTTTTTTTTTTACGAGGCCTGTAGGTAAGAGTTTGGCTCAAGAAGGACTGAGGATCCTAACCCCAGATGCTCCTGGTTCTGTCACCTTCCAGAGGTTGTCCTTTCCTCCAGGACATCAGCCAGGGCCTCTCCTGGCTGTGGAGGGTGTGAGCAGGTTTAAGCAGGAACAGGTGATTTCTCTGCTTCATTACCAGGCAAGGTTGCCGTGTACCCTGGGGACTCCATCCAAACTCACAGACATAGTGAAGAGTTCTGCCATTATTTCGGACTCCCGAAGGCAGAATTTTCCCTCAAAACAGATGAAGACAGGCCACAGCACGATGGAACTCCCTAAGTGTGGGATTGCTAATTGGGCAATCTTCCGCAATTATTACGATGCCGGGACACGATCATGGCCTTGTAGCCTCACTCGCTGCTTGTAGACTTTCTTTGAGATGGGAATCTTTTTTAAAATGATGCTGTCGAGTTTGATAGGTTAGAATTAGACTTTTCGCCCCTCTTCCTTAACTGGATGCTTGCTGTCCCAGAGCAGCCCGGGTACTGGTTCTGTGAAGGCTCACGTCTGGCGGATAAACAAGCAGGCTTGGGATCCCCCGAAACCTGCGGTCTGGAAGTGCTTCTGCCAAAACCTAAGGTTGAGGGGATTTAAGGAAACTCCAACCGAACCTGTCTTTTTTTTTTTTTTTTAAATTTTTTTTTTTCAATGTTTATTTATTTTTGGGACAGAGAGAGACAGAGCATGAACGGGGGAGGGGCAGAGAGAGAGGGAGACACAGAATCGGAAACAGGCTCCAGGCTCCAAGCCATCAGCCCAGAGCCCGACGCGGGGCTCGAACTCACGGACCGCGAGATCGTGACCTGGCTGAAGTCGGACGCTTAACCGACTGCGCCACCCAGGCGCCCCCGAACCTGTCTTTTAAACTATTGCAGGTAAACAGTCTCATTTCCCTTTCCGCCTGAGCATTCATAGATTTTGTCTAATCTGGGAGAGCGGTGTCTTCTGTCTCCTCTAAGAGGCTTCTAGACAGAGGGAAGGAGAAATCCGTCTGGGGGCATTTTCAGATTCAGCTTTTGGGCTGAAGGGGGGCTTCTGTTTAGGCACAGTTGTAAAGTAGGGGGCCTCTGTGTCCCTCTTCACTCCCGATCCCTTCTTCTGTGCTCACTCCTCTTCTCCGCCAACCGCCCATCTCTTCCTCAACACTTTTGTCCCGCATTCAGTGCCCATTGTGTGGGAGGAACTTCCCATTTTCCATCTTCACTCTTATTTGAAGGTGAGAGACATTTTTAATGGCCACAGAGGCACTGGTGCCATTAAGCATCATTTATAACTGACAGTCCTGTGGATCTAGAAGGATACAGTAGAATGGGGAATTAGTTGGGCGGCTGATTACTGGGATTTTGTCCTGATTCAGCCATTAACTGGCTGTGTGTTCTGGAGAAAGTCACTTTCCATCTCTGGACTTGAATTTTACCACCGTATGATAAAGGAGGTTGGAAACGTGATTTCTGTTACTCTTTCTTGGCGTGTAAATCTATGCATTCAAAGCATGGTGAGCACAGGGATGCCTTTTTTCTCATGAAGGATGTCCTTCAAATGATTTCATTATTTATTCTGGTTTACAGTTAGTCTTTTAGATTACAAGAGATGAAGGGTTTTCATTGTGATCTGCAGGTATACGAAAGAAAATTAACGCTTACTGAGTATCGGGTTTATGCCCCACCAGGGGCTAGATAATTTATTATGATTTCACCAAGCCAGGCTTGACAGGGAGGTTTAGCCCAAGTGGTCTGGTCAAGTTCACACAGTTGCTTAGCCACAGACGAGGCTTGGCTTCCTGGCCTTGTGACTTGACTCTGGCCTACACCCTCTCGTCCCCATACCACTGACCACACCCACCCATACATCCACATGTCTCTCCTTCTCCTGTGACTGGTTTTACTGCAGAGCGAAAGGAGAGAGCAGTCACATGCCTGGGGACAGTTGATGGCTGATCAGACTCTGCTTTTAGGTCTGTGAAGTTTTGAAAGATCAAATCTTGTGTTACTGAGGTAGAATCTCATGGTTTAGTTTTAATTTTTTAATGTTTTATTTATGTTTGCGAGAGAGAGAGACAGAGAGACAGAGAGACAGAGAGACAGAGACAGCTAACAGGGGAGGGGCAGAGAGAGAGGGAGAAAGAGAATCCCAAGCAGGCTCCATGCTGTCAGCACAGAGCCCAATGAGGGGCTTGAACCCACGAACCTCAAGATCATGACCTGAGCTGAAATTGAGTCACACGCTTAACCGACTGAGCCACCAGGCGCCCCTACCATGGCAGAATTTTAGAAAAGACCCCCTTTAATGTTACTTGTACTGCTCTAAGCATTGGTTGATTTCTAGTAGAAAGGGTGTAGCACCTTGTCCCTTAAGGGCACCTCCTATTTGCTTCTCGTGGCACCCGCTACGTGGTGTGGTTATCTTTGTGCTTCTCTGGGTGCGTGTGTGCACACACATGTCCTGTTTATATCCTTAATTTATGTCCTGATGAGTCGTGTGCACCCAACACTGTTAAAGGGACAGAGAATGAGTGAATCCCTCCTGTAGTAAGATTTATGCCGACGAGTGTTTTCACACTGTGTTCCTAAATGCCACCCACTGTCATTATCATCATGTTCTCCCCCTCAGTGTCCCGACAGCTTTGTGGTCTTACCTCGTGTTATCAGACCTCCGTGTGCGCTGTAATTCTTGTGATCTGCGTGTTACCTGCTCTCACCTAGTACGGTTTACCCGCCGGATGAACGAGCGAACACACGAAGTTGACGTCATCTCCCGAAAATTCCTGAAAGTGAGGAGGGTTATATGATAGACATTTAGCCGCTACCGTGGAGGTTAGAAGAATGTCACTTGCTTGTGCTTGCACACATGACACTCTTTGTGGAGCCTGCATGGAACGGTTGAAGGTGTCGTTCCTGACTCTGCTCACCTGTGGAAACGAAGGTGTTTGGGTGAGTGTGGTAGCGTTGGGAGAGGGATCAGTGACCGTCTGTCCCCTCTCCTCCCCGCTTAGTAGGACCTGTCCAGTTGTGTGAAGGGTGATGGGGAAGAACGTGTGAGCCCTCAGACGTTCTTGCGTGTTTCTGGAGTGGGACTAACCGGCTTTGAATCCTCACTTTTCTCAAGTCACTGTGTTTTCTGAACTCCCGGTTTGCCTCCTCTGTGACATGGGATGGTAGTCTTGAGCATTGTTCTGTGAGGTGAATGGGTTCATCCAGGCCTAGGGCCAGACATCCTTCCCTGCTACCGAGTACCGAGTAGGCTTTCCATTAACATTAGCTTTCGTGTGCTTTTAATGCATCGGTGTATTATTATTAGCAAATAGTAGTAATAGCAGCAGCCACGGGAAGAGTGTCATCAGTTCTTGGTGAGGAAATCTGATCACCATGTGGGTATCCAGGTAGCCTGTGCACCTCCATCGCGGGGCTTCTGGATGGCTAAGGACAGGGAGAGGGGCGACAAGTGTGAGAGACTCCTGTTTCCATAGGGGGCTTCACGGAAGAGGTGGCAGGTTGGTCAGACGGTCGCTGCCCCCATAGGGCGGGCTGTGTGTGCAGTGAGGGGTCCCCTGTCAGTTGGGGAGTGAGAGAGGGAACAGCTTAGGAATGCAGGGGCTTCAGAAAAGAGACATCCCCTCTGCCACCCCATGTCTGGGCCTCCCAGCACCCGCCCTATTTTAAATAATAAAACACCACTCTCCTAGGCGCCTTTCCCCCAGCCACCTCTGGAGAGAGGCCCCTGCTGAAATGGTCCCCACTGCGTGGGCGTGGTCTGGGCACTCCCTGTCCCTGGACATTTCGTGAGCGTGTGCCCTGTGCCTGGCGCTGAGGCCTGGCACTCTGGGGCTGAGGGGCGGCATGTTGTCTGTCCTCACAGACCCGCCAGTGTAGGGGGAGCGACGGACCTGATACATAAGGCAGAAGTGATCAGTAACACGGAAGACGCAAAAATAACATTACCTGAGGATTTACAGGGGAGATAGAGCGCCGTCACCGATGGGAGTGTGGGGTGGGAGGGGGCGGGCAGGGATTCTGGGCAGCCTGGAGGGGCCTGTGGATGAACGACCCCCGGGGCCTCCTGTGAGTGCAGCCAGCAAAATGATGTAGTCAGATCTCATCCAGTATCTGTGACAATTAGTAAGAGACTTTCTGAACCTATTTTCACTCTAATAAGAAAGGGGGTGGGGGTCGAGAGCTAAAGCACTCACAGTGTTCAAGTTAAATGTTAACTCCTTTGTGTGGTTAATGACTAACTTTTTCTCTTGCAAAAGGAAAAAAAGAGAGGGAGAAAACACAATGCAGCAGTAACCGCCTAACTTAAAAAAAAAAAAAAAAAAAAGTCCCCGGGTCGCCTTTGTGGTTGCTTACTGTCAAGGTAATACATATGTAGCAATTATGAAGATGTATGCGAACTTGAACAGCAGACTGCAGCAGGCTCACCTTCGTGAGTTCCCTGTGTGGCTTTTGCAGGGTTCTCTGCGAGTTAGCTATTTTCGAACACATTCCTAGTTTAGCCATTAGAAAATTACGGGTTTTATTTGTATAAACTCAGCAGCTAAAATAGCACTTCCAGAAAGGTGGGTGAGCTCATCGCCGCCGTCTGAAACACGCAAGTTAATGACCTGCCCAGTATTGTTTGTGCGGCAGGGCTGGCTGACTTCACCAGCGTTTCCACTTGAAGGGAGACATTGTTTCTTTTTTTTTTACTTTTTTAAAAAAATTTTTTTTCATGTTTATTTTTGAGAGAGAGGTGGGGGCGGGGAGGGGAGGGGCAGGATGAGAGGGAGACACAGAATCGAAGCAGGCTCCAGGCTCTGAGCTGTCAGCAAAGAGCCTGACGCAGGGCTCAAACTCACAGACTGCGAGATCATGACCTGAGCTGAAGTTGGACACTTAACTGACTGAGCCACCCAGGCGCCCTGAGACATACTTTCTTAGGCTGCACGTGTCAGATGCTTTCCTCTGGGCACACCAGCCTTTGCTCAAGGTCCTAGCTGTCCCTGAGTGTGCCTGCCAGGACATTGTGAAGCCAGGGAGCAGGTAGCCCTGGAAGTGTATGTGAAATACACTGCACAGCTGTCTGTCTGAGGTCCCCAGCCAAGACAAAGATGTAAACACCTTTATCCCTGCACCTTTACGCAGACAGACGCTGCCTGTGGTCTGGGAACTCCCTAGTGGGGAGGGCCTCTTGCTTCCAGCCCTTCTGAATGTCAGTGACCAAACAGCCTGGGAACATGAACAACTTAGCTTAAGCGGGAGGTGATTTGCTGGGGGTTCCGACCACTTTCCAGGAGGAATAATGGTCACGTCTGGATCGGAGGCTGGAGGCTGGAGGTATGTGGAGGAAGGGGGTCAGGGCTGGTCGAATCTGTATGTGCTGTAAGAAATTACAACACGGCGTGACTCTGAACTTCAGGAACTCGGGATACGACCTGGCTAGTGTTTAGTTCGGCGAGGGAAGGAGTGGCCGGAGGAGAGGAATTTCAGGGGACTGACAAATTTAAATGCCAAGTGCTAGGGCAGGTGGCCGGAAAGGTTGAAGAGGCAGATGGTGAAAACACCTTTGGTATAAGAGATGTGTTTGACTCTGAAGACGCTTTGCTGCAAAACCATCAAGATGTAGAAAGGACAACCATGTCGTTTTAAACAGTCCAACTGACTGCTCTTCAGAATGACTGCTAAGTAAATTCCTGGTACGGTGGCTCTGGCCTCTTTTTCAATGGGCAGTTTTTTTGCATTATGGTCTCCTTCCGCTATGTTTATCTAGAGGAGTGTTTAATTTTTATTACTAGGCTAATCCCTGGATTAAAGGCGTAAAACATTCCATCTGTAAGCAGGAGCGTAGATGTTTGGGGTGGATTTCTGTCCTGGAGGAAAACCCAATTCTCTATTGAGTGGATTGTAATCGCAGATGCTAATTTAGAAATGTGTTTGCCAGATTCAGGTGACTTTGATAAGACTTTTATTCTTTTCGGTCTTGTGCATCTGTGCACACATTCTTGGGAAGATTGCTGCTGGGTAGTGTTGCATGTCAGAGAGGAGGGAAGTTTAGTCATTAACCCCACACAGAGGGTAAAGGGGGGCAGTAGGCAGGCTGTGGAATGAGGAAAGGGCCGGGTTGAAACATTTCCAAGAGGTATTTTTGTTGTTTATACTCGTTAATTATTAATATTAATTATTGATGAAAAGCGGTTTTGAGTTACATGCCACACATTGTTTAGAAATAAATCGTCACATTTCTTATCTGGGACTATGGTAGATATTAAACTATTTCAAATCATCAGCGTATATTACTTTAGCAAGATTTTCCCCCTTCCTTCAATGATATAGACAAAAAGCCATGAATTTCTGGCTCATGGAAGTGAATATTGTTAAGAACTTTATTTGACCAAATTAGGTCAATAATTAAAAAGTGTCTTTAGAGCAGAGTCCATATTTCATAAGTAAGACGCATAGGTAATACATAAGGCTCTATAGGTTAACGTGGCCAACTTAGTTGTGAGTATTGTGCTGTTGTCTCAAGTGTCTGGGCCTTTTTAGGTATATATTCTGTGATCATCTTAGTTTCTTGGAAACGAACTTTTAAGGAGTTCCTATGTTGTGTAGTTTGCCACATAGCTTTAAATGAAGTGTATTCCATTTAGATTTCAACGGGCAGATATGTACGTACAGGATTGAAGATAGGTCTGGGAATCAGAGCTGGTTGATGTTCATGTTATGTGTGTGAGGTGGGGGGGGGCGGTGCAGAGGAGGAGAAGCGGGGTGGGGGGAGAGAGATGGAAGTTCCCTCTGACAGATTGGGAACTGAAGTGACTTGGAGACCTTGCTCTCAGAGGCTGTAAAAGTCAATGCTTCTTAGGCATTGTGGGCTTTTTGAATATTAGTAGATTCGTTTCAGTCTCAGTCTTAAGGACGGTACGTTGGGTTTCCTGTGGGCTTTGCTCGTTCTGATCGGTCGGTTCTTGTGTATGTCACAGCATTCGTGTGTGAAGGTACCAGTCATTGTCAACCCAAAGAGTTGGTGTGGTTGTAGGGCAGCAATAGGACCCACTGTCAAACCATGTCCGGGTTTTGCATTTGCCTAGGTGGCCTCCGGGGATGACCTGTATTGGTGTATTTTCACCGCAGGGAGAGGGTGATAGTAATGGCTCAAACACCTTACCTAAGGGGGAAGAAGTCGGCTGATCCTGGATCACTCCATTCCTGTGTCTTCTGAAAGACTTGCCCACTGACCTCATCCAGAGCTTGGTGTTTGATCTCTGGGAGCAGGGGATTCACCACCTTTGAGAGCCCCAAGCTAAGATCACAGATTCTCTGGGGGATCTCTTCCCGCGTGTGAAGTTTATGGGCAGCTAAACCCTGCTCTTGTTGGGGTCACTTCATTTGGGGAAGAAAAATTCTGCTTCTGTGATAAATGGAAGGACGCTTGCCTTTTTGAAGGAAGCAGACAGCTTTTGGTTTCTTTGGGGAGAATTACTGGTGGGGACGGTCATGAAGAGAACAAGTAACTCTTTTGAGCGCATGGCATCTCCTTGCTTAACTATTTCCCAGAACAATTCTAAAGAAATATAATACAGGTAAGTTTTGTTATGTTCTCATTGTGAGTTATGTTTACAAGAAACAAAAATCGGATTAGACTCATAGAGGAGGAAAAGCTTTTTCCTCCCAGCAGCTTATGTTTTACATCACATGAATTCTAGCCATTTACAAAATTATCTGGTTTCTTGCCCCTACTCATGGTTGATTTTTTTTCTTTCTCTTTCCATCTAGAGACCTTTGAATTATTTTTATTCATAAGTGAAAAATGTATTACAGCTTTATTTCCTTTTATTAATAGTTCCTTCTTGCCCTTAACCACATCTCTGACTTTTTGGCATGTAAAGTCCAGTGAGCTCATGCTTAATCATGTATAAACAGCCATCTAATTATATGGTTTTGAATTTTCATTTGACCGACTACACAAAAATGACACAGAAAAGAGAAATCTGACAAGCCTCCCTGTCTTTGGATACCTGGCCTTTCTCTCCCTCACTCTCCCTTCACGCATTTAGTGAAATGCATGTTAAAACTTATCAAAAAATCAGTGTGCAGTTGCCAAGAATCTGAGGGAGAATTGTTCTTTTCAAGGCTACGTGTCAAAAAACAAATCAGTCGAGCTCAACTATATGTCTTCTTTACAAATTTCTTTCTGACTCTGTTCTTTCCTCCTCTGGACGGAGGTGTTACCACCATTCCCCGCACCGCTGGTGTCCCATGACAGAACAGCCGGTATTCATGCAAGATTTCTCAATCTTCATCCCTCTGACACCTCACCTGAGGTGTAACAGCAACCATCCCAGCCGCCATGTTTTTGCACCCTCCCCCAGATCGCTCTGACTGACACATTTTTGAAAGAAGGTAGTGGGAAAGTCTTTGCAAACAAAGGCTCCCACTGTGTTGAAACAAGGAGCGAAGAAGTTGTCCATTTCCTTGGTTCTAGAATTCTGAACGGGGAGCAGAATCTCTTCTGAACCTTGAGGTGGTTCACCACAGAGAGCTTGGTGTGCTGGATGGAAGAAGACCAAAGAAAAGATATGAATTCCTTTTATTATTTTTTTTCTGGATATATCCATCATTTCAAGATGAATACCTAGGAGAGTAGATTTGGCTGACTAGTATTTAACAGCTATAAGAAGAAAGAGAAGGGATACTCCGTGAAATTTGGCAGAGGTGATTTATTTTCTCACTAATTCCTCAGTCTTTTTTTTTTTTTTTTCCCAACGTTTATTTTTGGGACAGAGAGAGACAGCATGAACAGGGGAGGGGCAGAGAGAGAGGGAGACACAGAATCGGAAACAGGCTCCAGGCTCTGAGCCATCAGCCCAGAGCCCGATGCGGGGCTCGAACTCACGGACCGCGAGATCGTGACCTGGCTGAAGTCGGACGCTTAACCGACTGCGCCACCCAGGCGCCCCCTAATTCCTCAGTCTTAAAACCTAGTTTGATTTCTCAAAGTTCTGTGACTCTGAAACCTGCCTATCTCTAAGTGCCACGTGACTTTATGTACTTAGATGGGGTAAGTTTATTTGGAAGCAAATTGTATGGACTGTATTTTGATAATTTAGAGTTAGAATGGTGTTGCTAAGATTAGTGTCTGAACAGTCATCCTTACTGAAAATATTTTAGAGATACCTTCATAATTTATTTCACCAATGCATGTACAAGAAATGGTTTTTTGAACTATCTCCTTTAAATCAAAACAAATCAGACTCCAAGACCCCATCTTGTTGGTGAGTAGGAACTTTAGTCAGTCATCGTTGCCTGGGGATGCCTACTATCTTGCTGGGGTGAAGCAAGATCCCAGGATCTTTGTACAGAGCAGAACATTCCAAGAGCTTTCCTGGTTTGTGGTCCACAGATTCTTGCTGAGGTGCCCACTGACCAGGCCCATAGGGTCTCCAGAAGTGTGTTGGTCTGTGCATTGCTCGGCCACAAGCACCTGCAGGGGCCGGAGTCCCAGATGCAGAGTCTGGTCTTTGTAGGTTTGTCGTGCAGCCATGAGCCCCACCCCCACTGCCTTCCTTGACTTTGGGCACTCTCCCCTCCTCCTGGCTTCCTCCTCAGAGCACCTGGGTATCTCAGTGGGGTTACAGTTCTACACAGGACTAGGAGAGAGGATGGAATTGAACAGCATCTACTTTTAGCTCTGTTACAATAACCCCTCTGGGACAAAGGAACACAAGTGATAAATCATAGCTCAGCACATCTTCTTGCCATATACCTGGACTGCTCATGGGCTTCTTTGGAGCACAGTGTCCAGAGGCTATGGCCTAGAGGCAGTCTCTTAGCCCTGGGGACTTTTGGGTGTAGGAAGCTGGGTGCTGTCTGGTTCTTAGAAGATGGGTGACTAGAGTTTTTAATGTAGGAAAGTGTAATCTCCATAATCATTGCCTCTTCTCTGGGTCTGATGCTTCTGGGCATCCCATCTGGACTTGCCAGCCCATGTAGCATATGTAACAGAAAATATTTATGGTAGAGTATGTGTCTCTTCGGACAGTTCTGAGGAATTATGGTTTGAGGGAAAACAGAGAGAGCCTAGCAGCTCTTAATGATGACTGTGTTAGACTTGCCTTTTAGAACTAAGAAGCTATCTCTAATACAAAGGATTGAATGGGATTTTGCCTCTGAACCAGCTCTTATATGCTGAAAAAAAAATTCTATTGATTTGTATTGAGTGATTTAGACTACGCTCCTTTCATGTTGAGTGTGTGTGTGTGTGTGTGTGTGTGTGTGTGTGTGTGTGTGTGTGTG
>NW_024412430.1:15827004-15833756 GCF_014898765.1 Herpailurus yagouaroundi | reverse complement strand
GTGTGTGTGTGTGTGTGTGTGTGTGTGTGTGTGTGTGTGTGTGTGTGTAGGGAGTGTGGAGAAAGGGAGGCAAACTAGTAATGTTCCCAGCTGTTCAGTACCTTGGAGACCAGTGTCTCCAACAGTTGTGTTCACCAAGGATTATTGTCTTTCTTCCATTTATGATACATTTAAGTGGGGACTTCTCAACTACATCTGTGGTTTGAACTCGCCCTGCCTTATGGGTTGCCCTAAAGGGTTTTTTTCTGTATTCATTCGCCCAGCAAATACATGTGGGGCACCTGCTCTCTGACAGAGGGGCCCCAGTCACTGGTCCATACGGGGAGGGGTCTCACCAGTGGGCTGCTTTCCATTTCTCCTTCCATTGTTGCTTCCGGTTGACTTGGGGCTGTCGGGGAGGGGGGTGCGTATGGCAGCTCAGGGAAAACATGACCTTGATTTTTGGAGAAGACTTTGTAATCTAGTACTTCTTATAGGCCCTTCAAGAACCTTCCTTTCTGCTTTCTTTCTAAGGTCATTACTCTGTGTTTGCTTCTGCCCGACTTGTCCCAAGCCTCATCACTGCATCCTGAGATGGTAGCCACAGTGTCCTAGCTTGGCTTCCTGTCTTCAGTCTTTGCTCTGTTTCCATATGTGCTATAAATAGTTAGACTGTCCCCTTTGTAGTTCCTCAGCACATCACAGGTGTGCCCAAACACTATAGCTTTCTCGAGGGGGACAGGGGGCTGGCCTAGGAGGTCCCATATAATCTGAAAATCTTTAATCAGAATGTGAACGCCTGTGGCTTATAGAGTACTTTCTGTGCGCTGGGCACTATTCTAAGTGTTTTACACCCATTGACTTATTAGTTCTCCAAACAGCCTCGTGAAGATAGGTACACTTACCATCCCCACTTTCCCGATTAGGAAACAGAGGCACAGAGAGTTTAAGGAACTTGCCCAAGGTCACACGGCTGGCCCCAGTATTCCCATTCGTTTCTGCTTCACGTGCTGCCTCCACACCACTTTCCCTCCTCGCTGTGGCCCGCCCACTCTTTGTGCTGCCCTCTCCCCGCCAGCATCAAGAGGCTGAGACCCAGCCTTACCCCTTCCACCAAGCCCCCTCCAGTTTATGCAGATGTTTTTCTTGTTTGGACACTTTATGCGCTCAGCATGATGGCAACTGAGTTTAAGATTGGGTGTTTCCTGATCGTTTCCTGCATTGGTTACAGTTCTCTCCAGCTGGTCAGATGCTCTTTGAAGGCTAACCCAACACTAGGGCTCCATTCGTACGGCAAGGCCCCAAGCCCGCAGGTGGCGGTTATAAATGTGACCTGCTCGAGGCGGGACAGAGGCAGTTTTCTCCCATTAGAGTCTGCGCCCTCCCCTCTTTGCTCCCGGCCTTTCTTACTATTTATGGAAGCCTTCTCCTCATAGAGCCAGTGTACTTATTTCATCTTGAACTCCTTTATTTTTAAAGATTACTCCCATGGTTTAAGCCTATTACATTAGATTGTAAGCCAGAACCATCTGTGGACCCGCCCTCCCTGGCGTATACACTGTAGCACGGTGCAGGGACACGGGAAATAAATACCTGATCGCCGAGCAGTACATTCCTAAACATGCCTGCACTGGTATTACCATATTTCAGAGTAATCATTTGCTTATTTAACAAATATATCTCCTTTCTTCCCATGGGATTGTTAGAAAATTTGTCGAGGGAAAAGCAGTAAAATGTGCTTACATTTCCTCTTTGGTTTTCTAGGCTAATTGTTGGTGAACTTTATTTAACACTCTTGCTAAAGTCAGAGTCTCTACGGAGCATAGCAGCTCTCAGTTAACTTGGCAAATCATTACAAGGGAGAACAGAAGGGTCAGCATAAGCACTCTGTACTAATTAGTTGATAATTGATGTACAATAGCTGACTGATGGGACTTTAGCATATACGCTTCGGGAATGTTGTTTAATGTATCTTTACATCTTTGTGAGGTGGTTCAGAGCTGTGTATTAATAACATCTTAGCAGCAGTGCCTGGTGGTAGGGAGCAAGACTGAGGCTTCATGTCTAGGAATCTGGGCCCCTGAGTGGTACAGAAAAGAATATGATATTTTTTAATCTCTCGGGGTATAAATACGATCCCGTTTAACGCAGGGATCAAATGCAATGAGTAATGCTGGTGATTCTGTACTAGGGGGGCAACATTCCAGAATGCTGACAAAGAGTGTTGGTGTGAAAGTTGTATTCTTTGTGGGGTAAACTTGGTGGATACCAGCTGCGCTCCTGAGGGCAAAGTAGTGGGAGAAGTGCACGCCCTCGTGGGAACCTTCATTACTCTGGATTCAGGTTTGGCCCGTTTACTGGCTGGGATGAAGTACCTCACTTTGCAGTGGAGTTTCCCCAAACTAGTCTTTATGTGATTCCCCCCTCCTTTTTAAATTCCATCTCCTGGATCTTTGTCAACCAATTAGGAAACCCTCCACCTTATTCTTGCTTCCATGAGCGGCGCCTCCTTATTTCTGTCCTTGACCAGCCGTGGGCGGCTTCTGGTTCACGTGCACCTCCAGCTTTGTCCCCGAGGCCTCCCGATTATTCTTGGGCAGGGCTGGCTTTCAGCGGGCGCACCACCACCACGGCACGGGGTCCAGGTGGCTGCCGGCTGGCCCGTTGCACCAGTAGCTTCTGACCTTGTTGGTGGGAGGGGGAACCTGTGAGTCTGCAGTAATTCACAGGGGGAGCCTGTGAATCTGGAAACACTGATTCGCAGCTGGGTTTGGAGCCATTGATGAATACCTACCGGCAGGTTGTTAGAGCAAGTTCTCCAGGACGACAAAGCAGTCCTGAGTCTGTCTCCGCCCGTTCTCCTGGTCAGACAGAGCCTCCTCCTACAGGCAGCCCTGACTCCTCTTCCTTTCGCCCCAGCACACGCCTTGCCTGCTCCTGCTGTTTCCATGACTACACTCAGGCATCTCCTTCTCGTCCGTGTGTTCGTCCTTCCTTTTATTTGCTCCTCTGGGAGTGTTATTATATGCATGCGCACTTTTGAAAGCTCTAAGGGTAAAGGCTCTGTAATAGAAACATACATTTAACTTTGTTACATTGGGTTTCCCAAAGCTATTTGACTATGGATCTCTCCGTGACCTTGCCATATTTGTTACCATTGAATACCCTTCGACTTCCTGAAGAACTCTGGGAAATGCCTTGGTGGTTAAAATTCTTCTTCTTCTATGAATTGTCTGGAAGATCTCTGTGTTCAGAGATCTCTCCCTCCTCTGAACTCCCATCTCTGAAATTCAGCTTCCTGCTTAATCCTATAAAGTCCAGTCTCATTATCTGATGGTTCCCAGGCGAGTATGTCTTGTCTCGACAGATGGTAAGCTCCGTGGAGGCAGGACGCCATGTCCAGTATTCCTTACCGTCCATAGGGTTTCGTGCAGTTTTGAGCATTTGTCACATTTGCTAGCTTGAGATGCTTTGCCCTGGGTAGAAAAGCCAGTTATGTCTTTCCGATTCTCATCATTTCGTGGTGTTGGCCATTTACCCATGCCTCGACGTGTTCAGAGTCACACGCTACACACATACAAGCGCTAAGTTGTTACTATACTACGTGGCAAGTGGAGTGTGCTTAGTATGCACGCTTTTTTAATTTCCAGTCTTCGGGTGGAATATGAACAAAAGAGGGAGCCCTGAAGCCGGGGCCCATCCACAGGGGGAGAAGTCTACTGTGTGTTGAGAAGGTCTTGGAAAGGGGGGGTGCCAGCCTGTAGTCTTTGTCACTCCGGAGAGAAGAGGTGTTAAAAACAATTTCAGAAAGGTATGAGGGAAGCCCTTGAATAAAATATAATTAACACTTACAATGTATTTATTAAGTGCCAAGCCCTAAATATACGACCTGTCGTATTTTAATCCTCAAAACAACTCAGTGAGGTGTGTACTCGTATCAGTCCCGTTTTAGAGATCAGGACAGTGAGGCACAGAGAGGTTAAGTAGGTTGTCTAAGGTCACACAGGCAGTCCATGGTGGAGCTGGGGTGCTAACCGTACTCACTGTAGTGCTTACGTGCTGTTAATTTGTACTTTTTTTTTTCCCTCCATTTTTCTACTTGTTCATCTTCCTTCAGTGCCCTGATATGCAGTGATGTACTAACCTCCCTCAGCATGAGTCGCAAAACCTTTCCTTGAAATGCATGATCCTAGATTGCAAAACAACTGCTCTGAAGGGTATTATTGGGATAATTGGTAATATTTGAATATAAGTGGTATATTTCATGCTAATATGTCATTGCCAAATGTCTTGAATTTGATGATTATTCTATGGTTTTATGTATTTAGGGGTGAAGGACAAAAATCTCTACTATTTTTAAATGGTTCAACAAATTAATAGTAGTAACAGTAATCTTATATAGAGATAGAGAGCTGGATGGATAAAGCGGTAAATACAGTTTATCAGGAGACAAAGCAGACTTCATTGTACTGTTCTTGCAGTTTTTCTATAGTTCTGAAATGTTTTAAAGTGAAAGGATGGGAAGGAAATCCTGGTCCTCAGAGATGGAAAGGCATATATTAATAGATACTTACCCTTTCACTGTCCCCATTTTAGGGAATAGGACATCAAGGCACAGAGACATTAGAGCCCTCGCCCAGTGTTACACAGCCAGTGTGTTGGGGAGACAGGACTCAAATCCCGATGTGTATTATTTTTCTGTTTCCCTACCAACCTGCGTTTGTGTTAGGTTGAACCATATAGAAATTGTTTTTATTTGGTCATATTTGACCTGTAGAGAAAGCCGTTTCATACGACCCAGCCTAGAAGCAGGGATCGCCACTTCTGTAATGGATAGTTGGTTTGGTATTCATCTCAAGTCAGAATAAGGGCTTCACGGAGGCCAAGACCCCGTCCATGTGTCTCCAGGGGCTCCCTGGCTTAGGCATTCAGCAAGGTTCAGTTAAAGGAATAATAGCAACCACAAACTTCGCGCACTT
The DNA here is from genome assembly GCF_014898765.1 of Herpailurus yagouaroundi. Classification (NCBI taxonomy): domain Eukaryota; kingdom Metazoa; phylum Chordata; class Mammalia; order Carnivora; family Felidae; genus Herpailurus; species Herpailurus yagouaroundi. Next base: position 15,828,798 of record NW_024412430.1, on the reverse strand, counting down.
CTCCCTAAGACCCTCCCACATATATGCCGCTTCTGTCCCCCCTCCATATCTCTGTCATTTCTAGAGGAACCAGTGGGTAAACATCAGTCATTCTGAGGGGCGTAGCCTCAGCAGGGAGAATGGTGACACCAGCCACTGTTGGACTTCAAGAGAACCCTTTTAACTAACGAAGACGTTAATTAAAAACATGCCCCTGCGAAGATTACTTCTCGGTTCTGAGACTCAAAAAGGCAGTACTTTTGCATTCCTCACCAGCACGCAGTGATTTTGGCTAGAACGTATGTAGTACTCAGAATGCCATCCTCGGATCCTTCCTTGAGCCGTAAACACGTTTTTAAAAAACCTCATGCAGTCTCTAAAAATAAGTGGTATTTCAAAACGAAAACCAGCACACAAGTGGTTGGCACATCTGGGAGACAGAAAAGTTGTGCGGTTTGTTTTCAGGGAGTGACAAGCCAAGGAACATTCAAACTTGGCCAAATGCAAGCTTCTCTTCTATCTGCGATGACACCTGGTTTTTAAAAAGTTGGCTCTGGCCTCAAAGCAGAGAGAATATTGGAAGTGGGTAGAGAATTAAATAGCATCATTTACTATCTTGTTTTGCGCAAGGAATTATAAGAAAGTGTTTTCTTCTTCAAGAAAGAGAACGGAACAAAAAAGCAGTGTGAGGCATGAATAATAATAGCAGCAGGGACTACACTGACACCTGACATCCACCGACTACCTACTATGTGCCAGAAAACGTGCGGGGTCCTTTACGTGTGTGATCGGTGCTGGACGCACAGCAGTCCTGTGAGGTAGTATTATTGCTCTTCCCATTTTACAGATGAGAGGACATAGGGACAAGGCCTACAAACGCTGCAGTAATTGCCCGAGTCACATGACCGCCGGGGGTGGAGGCGGGCCACCCCAAGTCAGGCTGCCTCCAGAGCACAGCGTGCTTCTGAGCGGTCTGGGGGTGCTCCTTCTATCTGGCACCATGAAAACAACATTGGAGTTGGATGGTTGCATTGAGCACCGTGGACCTTGGTCAAAGTATCGTCTGCCTCCCCTCATGAGAGGGACAGTACCATTTTCCAGAACGTTCTCACGGCTGCGCCACAATCGTGGCCTGTTTCCCATACATTTACTGTTCACCCTCGTGCTTTCAGACGCTGCCATTCCTCTGTGGTTAGATGAGATTCAAGGTGGCCAGGGAGTTTGGGAGGAGGAAGTGATGTGGTAACAATGAGGCGACACTGGGGAAGGGAGGGTTAATGTCTCTGTGTTACAGAGCGAGGAGATGGTCTGACTGTGCGAAGCCAGGGCGGAGGGTTACAGAGGCAGTTGTCACCCGGGAGGACGGGTTTCTAATTATTCCCACCGGCTTCGTCTTTGGCTCAGACCTAGTCGGCAGTGCTGTGGAGAAGCATCAAGGGGGACTTAGTTGGAGTTTATTTTTGAAAACCAGGAGGGATTCAGTGGAAATAATGTGTGACTCTTTAATATTCATGTGCAACTGTCTTTTATTTTTCATTCATTCATCAAAATTTTTGTTCATTGAGGTGTAACTGCCATGTGACGCCATATTGGTTTCAGGTGTGCCACACGGGGATTCTGTATTTACACGCACTGTGAAATGATCCCCCCAGGAAGCCCGGTTACCATCCACACGTACTTACACACATCCTTCCTTCCTTCCTTCCTTCCTTCCTTTTTTTCTTTGCTTCTTTCTTTCTTTGTTTCTTTCTTTCTTTCTTTCCTCCCTTTTCTTTCTTTCTTTCTTTCTTTCTTTCTTTCTTTCTTTCTTTCTTT
>NW_024412430.1:15826693-15826994 GCF_014898765.1 Herpailurus yagouaroundi | reverse complement strand
TTTCTTTCTTTCTTTCTTTCTTTCTTTCTTTCTTTCTTTCTTTCTTTCTTTCTTTCTTTTTCTTCCTTCCTTCCTTCTTTTCTTCCTTCCTTTCTCTTCCTTCCTTCCTTCGTTTCTCTTTTTCTTTCTCTTTCTTTCTTTCTTTCTTTCTTTCTTTTTCTTCCTTCCTTCCTTCCTTCCTTCTTTCCTTCCTTCTTCTTTCCTTCCTTCCTTTTCCTTCCTTCCTTCCTTCCTTCCTTCCTTCCTTCCTTCCGTCTTTCTTTCTTTCTTTCTTTCTTTCTTTCTTTCTTTCTTTCTTTCT